>NW_014542914.1:540981-559390 GCF_000741045.1 Vigna radiata var. radiata
TGACGATTCCAAAGATTGTGCTCCTTAGTCCAAAATATTTCTGGATCTGGCAGAAGAATGAAAAATTACCAAATCCTGGTGAAAGGAATTACAGGGAGTGGATTTTGTAAGCAGCTTCTCTCAACTCAAAGATGAGGAAGTAGAAGAAGGGGACAGAGAAGAAGATGAAGAGGCGTAGGCGGCAACGGAGGGAGACGACGGAGGATACCCAGGTGGCGGAGAGGATTCACTTTGTTTGAATCCTTTTACGTTTCATGTGAACTGAAATAAACGACTGGTTAGTTAACAAATTTTATCAAGTATACTGCAACAGCATTGGAACGTGAAGCTAAAAAAACAAAAAAGACAAAATTCATTTGCAACACAAACTTCCTTCCTAAGATCCATTTTCAATGGCTTTCAAAGTTCAAGGCAGCAAACTATTCATATCAATCAATGTCGGCTTCCTCGCTTCTCCTTGGGATCAAGGTCCCTGAAACCAAACTTCAGAACTTAGTATGGCAAGGATGCACTATTATATGACAAAACATTGAGCATAACTCCTACCTTTGGATGTGGTCAAGAATTAAAAGTCTTGGTCCCGGGGGAATCCTCACGTCTCTGAGAGCACTGAAAGACATCATAGAGAAACAAATGACTCATGCTCCAATAATGCCATTAAACAAAATATATGAAGAAAAGATAACACCCGACGTCTCTTCCGATTTCAACCCTCTCCGCCACCACCCTAACCCTAACCGCCCCCACCACCCTATCCCGAACCTAACTCCAAAACCTTCAAACCCAAACCTCAACAGTCCCTTATAAAAGACCCTCTCTCTGCAAATCCCCAACCCTCAACAGATTTCCAAAATCGCGCCGCACCACCGCTCCCTCCGCCACCTGGGTATCCTCCGTCGTCTCCCTCCGTTGCCGCCTACGCCTCTTCATCTTCTTCTCCGTCCCCTTCTTCTACTTCCTCATCTTTGAGTTGAGAGAAGCTGCTTACACACCTGTAATTCCTTTCACCAGGATTTGGTAATTTTTCATTCTTCTGCCAGATCCAGAAATATTTTGGACTAAGGAGCACAATCTTTGGAATCGTCACCTTGCAGAATCATGGCCGGCAATCATTTAATTTCATTAATAAAAAAAAAAACAACAACGTGGAAGAGAGAGAAAAGTAACGTGTCAGTGCCGTTAGCAATAAAATTAACGCCGTCCAAAATTAGGGACTAAATATATATGTTTTCATACTAGGAGGATCAAATGCCATCAATGTTTCATGCAGGGACTAAAACCAAAAATCAGTGAAACTTCAAGGACTAAAAACATATTTAACCCTTATTTTTATTAATATTTTATTATTAAATAAAGTTTTCTTGACAAGATGAAACAATTGAACTGAAATTAGAGAAGATATAAGAGTAGATACAGTTCTCATAGTTAACTGAACTATAACGGTTATCAGTTCAGTTTTTAAAAACTGAACCATAAGATAGTATACTGAACTGTTACTAGAAATGGATCAGTTATTTTTAGTACAATATAGTACAGTTAACTGCAGTACAGTACCCGTCTACTTCAAAGCATCGAGCTCGGTAGCGAGCCTCTTGTCCTTATCCCTGTCTACTTCAAATGGCTTAGAGAAAGGTCCCTTTTTCTTTTCGCATCTCGGATGCTTGGGAGTCTCCTTCTCGGCTTCAGAAGGACCGAAGGTTGGACTACGTTCAGGGATTGGGATTACTCTTTGTTCTCAGCCGCTAAAGGAAGAAGGATCTCTATCTCTGATCCAGTGGATGCTTGAAAGTGAGGTAAGCCGTGCTTTTCGGTAAGGGCTAATTCGAAGATCTTAGTGAATAGGGCACAGGACAGGAAGATAAGTTATTTTTGCCCAGTCCTAACTACAACCATTAGCTTTTGTGGTTTATTGTACCAAGGTTGGTGGTTGAACCTTCCACCATGTATTAGTTGCAAATGCTTTGCTTATTATTGGTGAGATGCTGTTATTCAATGACATATGACACTAATTGCGCTTAATCCTTTTCAAAAACAGTTTAAATCGAAGGCAATGTCCCATGTGCCAAAAGCCAAAATCGAGGTTATCTTTACTGTATTATATATATTCCCAGAATTGTCATTGCAAATCTTCAGCAATTGTGTTTGCTACTGAAGTGCAGGTACATGGAATAAAATAACCAACTTATCGCATATCAAGCCAAAAAATAAAAATGAAATTCAAGGGCTATTGTTTTTGGCTACATTTAATAATATTATTTTGGATTTAATGTTTTCACACAACATAACTCTTTATATTAATGATGTTCGAATACTGTATCAGTCAAAGGTTGAAGGGAACATTTCAAGGATGACTTGGATTGAGAATATTTACTTAATCATTTTTTTATTTTAAATTAACTTTTAATAAATTTTTCAGTTTTAGAAATATTTTTAGATAAAAATGTATTTAGTTATTCAAATTTAAGAAATCAAGATTAAAGTATTGTAAATATTTGATATCCTATCATATTTTGCTATATATATATTTAGTATATGAATAAATAAAATACCAAACTCTTCTATATAACATATTCCTTATATCTATCATATTTTCAAAACTCCTAAAAATCCCATCAGATTTTACTTGCATGTATATGCTAAAAGGAAAGGAATTGAAATGTTAGGATTTGTAAGCATGGATTTTGAAAAAACTTGGAAAAGATTAAAATGAATGAGAAAATATTTTAATTGGATTATTTTTGAAATATTACATCTGCTTTTATATGTAGAGAACTGTATCTCTAGAGTAATTATTACTAAAAGATATATAGAATCTTCTAATATCGCCTTGCCTATTAAAATTCATTTGGCATTATTAAAAAAATGGTAGTTTTGAAGGACAACAAACGAAGGTTTTCAAAACATTTTTCATGCGAATAATTACTATAACACTTTTAGAATATGTTCAATTACTGGAAACAAACAAACTCCTCTGATAAGAACACAGATATGGCAGAAAGAAATTTTGGCAGTAATCAAAACTTGAGCAAACAAACAACATTATATTTATTCGTTCAGATTTCTCCATTTTTACACTGTCATGGTCTGTGGTCAATAACTGCTTTGTGTGACCCATATCAGAGAAAGATAATGAGGTGTGACACAGCAAATTATTTAACAAATAATCTTTTCTCACCATACAGGTTGTGGCAGGCCAGAACCTTACAACTGAACAAAGTTAGGGGAGTTTGTTAAGTCAATAAAATCAGTAACAGATGAAGAAACTCTTCTCTTTTTCCTGTCCAAAACACTTCTGCAACTAGGAGAAGGGGTGGACAAATCAACAATTTCAGCTTCATGAGGCACAACAAATGTGCTGCCAACAGTTTGATTTGTATTGCCTGCCAATGTAGCATCCGATTGTGCTGGTTCAATCAAACCAGAATCACTTTTATTCATCACATTCATAAAATCAGCTTCTTCAATGATCTCTATTCTTTGTAATAAAGTAGTTGTTGATGATGATGATGATTTCGTCGTCTGTGGTGTTGTAGAACTAATCGGTAGGCGCTGCTCTTGTGAAGACAATGAATTAACAGATGCTTCTTGTGCTTCAGATTCTTTAATCCACTCAAATTCTTCACTAATCTTCTCCCCGTGGATTTGATTTTTTGGTGAATCAGGAAAGTCCAAGTCATCACTCACATCTGGAACAGAACCACTAGCACTTGTATTATTATTATTATCATCAAATTCTACATCATCAACATTATCATCTTCATACTCTGACAAACCATATATACTATAGCATGGAAGTTCATCCAGTGAGCCAGTTTTGGTCTTCATGTGCGCTGGCAAGCTCGGACAACCACCACAGTGTTTCATGTACTTAGTGGAGAAGAAGTTCACAGTGATATTCATGCTGTGATGATTTATATCATGTCAGCATCAACAACCAAATCATAGGACCATTCCAGCAAAAAAGAATGTCAAATCCTACTTCTGTAGAGATAGAAGAGACAATACCTTTGCCATGATGAAAGGGTGAGCATTGTGTATGCAAGTTTAATCTTGTTGGCAATTCCTGAGAGGGATTTAAATTCCACTGCTGTTTTCCTTACAGCCAACGATTCAACAGGGTGTTGCCAAGCCCATTCAAACTGCAAATCCCGAATCAATTAACATATAAAGCATTTTCTTAAAATTTGGCATTTAGATAGCATAATATACTTGCTTTCTACTTGATCCAATCATGCCAAACTTCTCAAGCAACCAGACCAAACTCATCTATGTCATGTAAAGCCCAACAAATTAAATTTAAAAAGAATAAAACAGGGAAATCGAAGAAACCAAAACGAACAGTGTTGAAATCTGACTCAGTATCCATATTTTCCACATTCTCAAACAAGTGACTGCTTAAAATTGAGAGAATTTAAAAAAGAGGGATGTCAGTTGCCAATTACATCTAGTAGCAAATTAGTCATGTTGGCAATAGATACTACATCAAAGATAGACAAGATCCACACGTGCTAGTAATGTGTAATTCTATAGCATTCATACAATATATCTTAATGCCTAGCACTACATGAACTTAACTTGCTCAAGCAACCAACAAATCACCTAACTTTGAACATTTTTTAGCCAACAAAGACATGACATAGAAAGCAATATCAGACTCAAACCTGAAGAGCAGAGACATTTGTTGGGAAGCCATAGATACATAAAACCATCTCCCATGGCCTCCTCTTCTTCGTTCTAAAAGCTCCACACCCAATTTCCCCATTGTGTTGCCTGATCCGGCGCCTTGGATTCACTGTAAATCTGAAATTGCAAACACGGAAACATAAACACAAAGACTTTTTTAAAAAGTCGAATCCTAAACTTTTTTAAAAAATAGGTAAATACCCATTGTTTATCTCAGAGAAAAATTAAAAAATTTCCAACCAAGAAAACAAGTTGAAGCAGAAACATCTTAAAACAACGGTTAAACACCCAGCATTTCTACCAAACTAGAATTGATTTTCTTTTTTCAGAGAAACTAGCAGCAGATGGGGACCATCAGATCATCAGATCATAAAGACACCAACTTTAAATGAACGGAAACCAAAGAAATTGGCACAAACCCAAAATTTGTATAAAGTAAAAATCAAAAGGGATGTGTGTGATTTTTGAATTGAGTAAATCTGAGTAATCACAATTTGATCTTTTAGAAGTGAAAAAAGAGATGAACCCGATGTATGTGTGGCCTTTGTAGCGAGGGCTGAGAGAGGTTAAGAGGTAGCAAGCAAAGAACCCATTTCCTTCACTATTCTCTTTTTCGTTTGGATTATTGCCATGGTTTTGCAAAGTATCTTCTTCTGCTGCTGCTGTCACAGATGCAACCCTTCTCTTCGGCATCTTTCTCTCTCTAATGAATCAAATATGACCGTTGGCAAATGTTGGATATGCCTATGATATTCCATAAGGTCCCAAAGATATTATGTGGTATAATTTAATAGACAAATTGTTAAAATGAAATTATAAATTATGCATAGACATGAGCATAGGTTGGATTACTCGAATTTAATGTTTTAAAATTAATATTTTATTTTTTTAATTTATTAAATTAATCCAATTCGAGTTATAGATTAATTTGATTGGATTTTTAGATTATAAATTTATATTCAATTAATTCTTTTTAAAAAATTATTTTCATTAAGAATAAATTATATAAATATAATAAATCTTTAACTGTAAAAAATAAATGTATAATTTTAATAAATATTATTATAATGAATTATAATTTTATATAATTTAAACTAATTTTAACAAAATAATATCATATTAAAAATAAAATATAAAATATAAAATATATTTTAAAATATTAAAATATAAATTCGAGTTCAATCCAATATCTATATTATCTGCTTATTCAAATTTAACATGATTTTCAAATTTACTTAAAATTTCTTCAATTTTAGTATTTTTCGTATTCCTAAGCGACATATAGAATGTGTTAGAAAGAAAAATACCTTTTCAGAAAAAAAAAAAAAAAGAAATTGTGTCCCGAAAGTTAGATTTGAAAATAAAAATAAAAATGGGCAGCATGATGATCAATATCAAATGTGTAATTATTAAAGTATCTTTTTAAATTAGGACGGTGATACATTAACATTTATATTTTTCCCAGCACCTACTTAACATCTATAAATTAATAGTTTTATATTAAAATAAAAAGTAATCTAAGACAAATCAATTAAAAAAGGTAAAAAAATATTATTTTTTTATCAATGTTGGAAGGGTGTACAAAAATTAAGAGACGTCCATGTAAAATTTTCCTAAAAATTGTTGTTTCTATAAAACCTTTTCTGCCTTATCAGAAGTTTTCTATCTTAAGATCAACCTAGACAAAGTCAACATCAATAGGAGATACCCCAGCAAAGCTAATAAAGTATATATTGAAAGTTATATAAAAAGTGTTTTAATTGAGGACAATTTGGAAGAAGTTATAGCCATTATTAGCATTATTAACATATTATTAGCATTATTAACATATTAACCATGTCAAGTACATCTTTTCTCTTCTTTTTTTCGTTAAGATAAAAAAATAATGATATTTAAACAATTTTTTTTGACAACATTTGAACATTGATTACGTGTTAATATATGATTGGTCAAAAATTACTCCACAATCAATAATAATAATCATAAACATTACTGTGAAGTAATTTTTGACCAATAACATATTGATATGTAATTAATGTTTAAATATTGTCAAAAAAATGTTATCTAAATATTATTATTCATGAAAAAAATACTAATAAAAATAATAAAAAAGAATTTGAAATAATTAATAACTATATAAAAAGTTTTAAATTATAACTTGCAAATAATTATAACTATCAAGTAATGAAGATGTAAATTGGCCATTAAACAACAATTTTTTATAACATTTGAACATTATTTTAGTGTCTTTCTATTATTGGTTCATGATGGTGTTTATGATTATTATTATTGATTGTGGAATAATTTTGAACTAATCACAGAATAACAATGTTCAAACGTTGTAAAAAAATGTTGTCTATCCATTTAAATTTTCTATATATTTGACTATAACTAAACAATAATTTGAGAAACAAAATTGTAACTAAATAAGATATTCACATTCATATAGGTTTAGCTAAGAGTAAATCATCAATTTAATTTTTCAAATACTAAAAACTAATAATAGTTGTTAATATTTTAAAATACTCCTTCCGTTATATTCTCTAGGAAAATCAGACGTTTATAAACCCTAAATACACCCAAGCTCCTTCTATTCTTAAGTTTCAGTTTAAAACAGCATGATAACAAGGGTAAAAAAAAGTGTACCATGGATCAATCAAATAATATTTTCTTTCCAACAATCTTTTAACCATCCAGCACTTTTCTTGCACAGCCTTAAGTGGAAAAACCCAAATGTTCCAAATGTTACATAAATTTGTAATTCTGGAACCTATCATAATCAACACAAATTCTCATCTTGATTGTGATTTGTGTGTGACAATCAGTGCAAGATGATCTAACATTGACATGACACTGCCCTCCAGAGATGGATAAATCATGATAGAATTTTTCCCAGTAATAAGCTCAACCAATGTTTCATACATACAAGACATTATTACCATGCAATATTAGTTTCAGATCTTTCAGATCAGGGGTCTATTACATTCCATTTTGCTAACATCTGCAACACTGAATGCAGAATGTCAAGGAAACAAAGAAATAGAGAATCTATTCCACATTCGTGTAGAACAGTTTCCGCAAGTTTAATTTTACACTAATGGCATTTTTTCAAACAGCAGTCAGTTCATGAAGAAGCTAAGAAGCACAGAATACATGTTAACTATTCTTACTAAGAAAATCTTTTGTCAAATTCTTCTCAATTGAGATGAAATCTTCAATTTCTTGAGATATGAAACGAGCTTGTGGACAACAAAGAAAAGTGAATTCAACATCAATAAGGAATGAACATTGAGTTGTATAGAGATTCCTGCATATACACCACCAGACTCCTTGTGTTGCTAAACGATGGCAATGCCTGCAAGTAAATCTCATTGAATCCAACAAGAGGAGAGCATAAACTCTACTCGTGAAAATTCATACTTTGAAATCAAACTAAATAGTCCCTCAAGTATAGAAAGATCCTTCAAATTAGTCCTTGAACGTTAGTAAAATACATCAGCATAAAAACTACTTCAAAACTAAATCGATGGTTTATTCTAACAGTTTTACATTAGCACAAGAAAGAACCCAGCAACCCAGAACAGAAACAGTAAAAGCTGAAAAGAGCACACGCTTCATATACGATGATATACCAAAAGCATAGGCTTCATCTTCACTGTTATTATTATAATTGCAGTTGTGAAGTTTTCACCAATCAAAAACCAACAACAAAAAACACTAACACTATGAACAACAGCTATATGATACACAGCATCCAAATTGGCCCCCAAAAATTACAACATCAGAGGCAACGTTGAATCACCCATTTTGGGCCCAAAGAGATCATTGAACCGAACAAGTGCAACAACACACGTCACGATCTCTTGGAAGAGTTAGAGACCAAATGCCTCCATAGATACCGCCCACTAGCCATATCCACGAAGGTCCAGAACCCAGACACTACGAGAGCGCGAACCTGGACCCACACAAATTTAGGGTTACATTAAAAAGACAAAGCTTTTGTGAAATTGAGGCAAAAGGGGGAAACGGGTGAACCTTGGAAGTTGCGTTGGAGGAAGCATCGGAGGAGTCTGAGATTTTGGGGTTGGATGGAACAACGACCGTGTCGCCGTCGTCTTCGGTGGTCGGAGGCTGAGATCTGAGGTTCCGGAGGACGAAGAAACCGGCGAGGGTTGCGGACAAGAATACGAGAATGAATCTGAGAGGACACATTTTGCTCTCTGAAGAAGAAAGAAGAATGTGATTGAAGATGGCGCGCGTGTGGTGCACACTCTTGGACCCAAGAAACAAAGGCGATGAATAATCATAACTTCTCTTTAAGATAAAAACTCATTCGTGTCAGTTTTATTATTTTAATTATTTAATAATTTATTGTGCTGAACATGGTGTGGTTGGTGGGTTTAGATCAGATTTGGAAGTCAAATTCATGGAAAAATGATTATGATGATGACACTTGCCAAACTTTAATTTGAGCACTTCTATGCATATTTGGTGAAATTTTGAAAATGCTTTGAACTTTTATTTCTCAGTGATGACACCATAAACATTTATTACTAATTTATACAACTTCTACAAGGTTGTTCTTGGAGAATGTGAAGGGGTGTAATGATAATTTAGTAAGGTGTATTTGCTTGAACAAATTTCTACTTTGAAATATTATTTTATTATGTATCCAACCAATTGTAACTCTATTTCTATTTTTGTTATGCATTAAAAATTGTTTAAAGAGAAAAAACACCTGTTTGAAATTACATTCTTCCTAAGGTCAAATAACCGAATAATATAATACAAACAAAAAAAGTCTATTTATTGCCATTACCATTATTATTAATTAGGATGTTTGTTATTATCAACATTAGTAAAATTATCATTTCAATTTTACCACCATTACATCTAATAATATCATTATCATTATTAACATAATCAGAGAACATATCTTTAAACTAATTTTAACACGACAAAAGAAAATAAAAAAAGTAGAAGATAGAAACTAGTTTTTCAAACTGAAAATCACCCTAAAGTAAAGATTAACTTTTGGACTATATCATATTGACCCACCAACAAAATTTGTTTCCTTAGACCATTTTAAAAAATAATTTATCTTTAGCCTGCATGATTTTAAAAAAATAAGAAAAAAAAACTAAATTTGTTTTTAATATGACAATTGGATTAGTCATGGTGTCCAAATATCTGATATTGGATAATTTTTGTAGGTAAAATGGAACTTTCAGAATAGCCACCATCAGCATTAAATTTCAATGTATTATTTAAACTTGTACAGAAGATAGTGGCATTCATCCCCTCATGGAAAATAATAAATGAAAATAACCTTTAAATCAAGTGTGGGGCGGCTGAGGGAATAAGGTTAGGTATCCCTTGAAAATTAAGTGGTTACCTGGCATGCATAACTCATTCTTTTTGACCATATAAAATAATGATTTTTAAACAAAAGGGAACCTAAAAAGAGTCACAAAAATTTCTTGCATTGCCACTGAAAATTAGATAGTGAGAGCCAAAAATAAAATAAGTTTGGCCTGTCATGTGGAAAATGAAGTCTGAACTTCAAACAAACGAGTTCAGCTCACCATGCATATGTGCTGTCTTGAATAAATGAAACACATGATGTTTGAAGCAAGTAGACATTACTACTCTTAATTATTTATGCTTTACTAGTGAAAAATATGATTGATCATGGAACATATGTTGTACCAAGTTAGAAAAATGTTATGTAAAATATGAACACCTTATTACAGTCTTTTGGCAAATCGAGTAATGTTGGCTAGAACAGTTCTCATGCTTCGGATTCCTGCTCCAGATTTTGAGCTTACCATCATCTGCAATAGACACATCACAAAAAATCCAAAGATTGATCCCAAGAATAGTAAAAAAAAAATAGTATGAACAAAACTGCTAAAAGAATCAACATACCAGAGGCTTAACAACAGACTTGTTCTGCAAGAGGCTCTGTGATCATGCATGCAGAAACTTGTTAATCTCTAAAATAGAAAGTTAAATTTCAGACACAGTTCATTCGGGTAACCAGTGCTTACCTCCTCAATTTGCATGGCTCGTCGAGCCACATCAATTGGAAAGACCACATCTGTCTTGGTTAATACAATCTGATATTTAGTTTTTGATCTGCAAATTGATATCACTCGTCAAAAAAATTTAGGTAGGACTCTCCAATTTGACTTTACATGATCAGAATTTAAGTCACACTTGTATTTGAAAAGAACAAAGGAGCACAACACAATTGCGAAAATATAGCACAACAATGCATGACACCAATTGCTCATGCATGATTTACCTTTCCATTAATTCAATTAGTTCATGATCTCTTGGTTTCATACCCCACTTTGTATCAATCAGAAGACATACTCGTTTGAGGCCAGCTCTTGTGGAAACATACTCCTTCACCTACAATTTGAGGTTTTCCAGAAATACAGTTGGCCAATGCTTAACATAATAACGCAACAATAATCCACTCCATGAAAATTTCTACAATAAAATGAGGGAAAATGGAAAATGCTAACGCATATGACTCCATATACAATCCAAGAGCAAAGACAGAAAATGTCCATTGTTTTGGTGCTTATTTCAACCCATACAAAGATTTTAAGAGTTTGCATCCTTTATTCTCTTGACTAAGTACAACGCACCCTTTAGGTTGAGTCATATAATTTTTCTCCTTCAAATAACCATGCAAAAAGACGGTTTTAACTTTTAACATCTATTTGGTATATCACCAGCTTATGGATAATTGCTAAGACTAACAACACTCGAATGGAGGAAATCTAAGTCAGAGGGGACGAAGATATCAATATAATCTATGTTGAGTTTTTGAGTAAAGCCTTTTGCTACTAACCTAGGCTTATACGTCTCTATAAATCCATTAGGGTAATACTTTTTCTTAAAGATCTTCTTACAACCAATGGGTTTTGCTCCTCTAAGCATATCTACTAAGGTCCAAGTATTATTTTTCTGATTTTAATCAATTAAGTCCTAAGATTGTTGTAAAAACGTTGACAATAATAAAAAATAAAAACCACGAACAAAGATTCCCAAGACGAGTAGATTTGTTGTTCTTAAGGACTTATCCGCGAGGTGTTGCGCATGTCCCTCAAGATACAACAAAAACTTCTAAGAATATCAAAACTAACAAGGAACTTTAAGAGGTGTAAGAAATTAAACCCAGGATAATATAAGAAAGAAAATAGAAAAGGAGGAGGATAAGAGAATAAGGGAATGAGAGAAAGTTGTGTGTTTTGGAAAAAGCACCGCACTCTATTTATAGAGTTTGAAGAGAGATGTGAACCAACCCAAGGTCCATGACTTGCGGGAGAGTCCTGCATATTGCTGCTGGTGAAGACGATTTCAACAAAAAGGATGTTGGAAGCAAACCATGCCTTGCAGATGAAGACATTGGAAACAGCCCGGGCCTTGCGGACAAAGCTGATGCCAACGTTCATCAACAAACGTTCATCCACATATAAAGGGGCTGACTTTTGCAATATAAATACGTTTTACAAAGCGAACATTTCACTAGGAAAGAAACCAACCCCATCAATGTCAATACACTGTGATTGCGAATCGACAATAGCTATAGCTAAAAACAAGAATTACAATGAAAATAACAAACATTCAATTGAGACACAATTTGGTGAAGTAGTTGCTAAAGAGTGAAACTGTTTCTATTGATTATGTGAAGTGAGAACGAAACCTAGCAGATTCTCTAACTAAACCCTTGGGAAGAAATATGATCTTAGAAACATCGAGGGGAATGAGACTTAAACCACTTGCAAACAAACAAGTGATGGTAACCCAACCTTTGTGATTAGGGATCACATGAATAAGGTTCTTATATGAGTGTCAAGTGGGACCGACCGCTTGCATGAGATCTTGGCATGATCTTTAGAGTACTCATGAATACCAATCACGCGCATGGCCTAGTAAGTGCAACACAGCGATAACAACAAGGATTGTGAGGGTGTATTGTGATTGATAAAACTCTAACAACAGTATATGGGACTCCTTCTTTTCTATTTTCTTTCTTATATTATCATGAGTTTAATTTCTTATTCCTCAAAAATTTCCAAGTAGCTCTTTTTGGATCCTGGAAGACTTGCGCAAAACACTATGGATAAGTCCTTAAGGATAGTGGTTTTTATTTTTTATTATTGTCAACATTTTTACAACAAAAAAGATAAACAAAACAATGAAAAGTTTATATAGCTCAACTAAAACCAAGTCATGTCTAGCTTCCACAAAATTAATCAGCTGACAATAGGCATTAGTAAAATGTTTTTGGACAAATGAGCGACAACTAAAATTTTAACATATTCATGATTGACCAAGCATTAACAGATTTTCTGTTTCCTACTAACTCACATGATAGAGAAAATAAGCAAAGACAGAAGGGATATATGAAAACATGGGTTCTTGTTATTCACATGAACACAAAGAAACTCAAGAGGCAGAATCCTCTTACAAGGGACGTCTCCTGTTGCACTAAGAATTATCAGTTTGCATAATTTTCTTCAATTTAACTTCCTTTACAACCAGCACCCCAAATTCATTAACCTCCAAATAAATTTAAAAGTAACTTGTTAAACTAACTGTAATAACTTACTCATCATTCACAACACATTAACTACAGAATAGTCATACCAGAATAAACCCTCCAAACCTTATTCTCCTCATTAATAATTGGTATGATCTTGTGAATAACATCAACATTAAACCAAGCTTTGAAGTGTTGGTCAGTGCTAAAGTCTATATCACCATGTTTTGATCTAGTCACCAAAGATGATATATTTTCCTCAAAACTTCTTGTAATCTGTACTCTCAATCTAGATGAAATTTTATTAATTTTCAAGAAAAAAAAACAGAAAATTTTCTAACATGATTTCTGTCATATTCATGACAATGCCTTGACGTGTAAAATCGGAAGCAACAAATGACTTTGAAATGGAAAACTGAATTCCACGAGACAACTCAACTAGTTTAGTGAACACAAAATCAGCTACCACAATTATTTTCATCTTGACAGGTTAACAACACAATCCAGAACTGAATTAATGTCCCTCCCTTTTTTGCCCCACTGGTACAATCTTTCTGTATTGGTAGAACTCGACAAGTCAAAAACCAAACATTCAAGCATGGGAACACTACCACCTCTGCTACAATATAATACTTCAGATGCTAAACCAAACATTCAAGAACAACCTGATCATTGAGAATTGAAATATAATTTGCATACTTACAAGCTCCTCCCAAGAGTCTTTCACTTCTTCTTTTGCATAAGCAAATCCGTATCCTGGCAAATCAACTAAGCAGAGTTTTGTTCCCATCTTGAAGAAGTTAATTGTCTGCAGAGTATTTGTCATATGTCAATGTTACCAAATCACGTTTCATCTATCAACACTTTTCAAATATCTACATCTACCAACTTTTAAGAAATAAGGTTACCTGAGTAAGGCCAGGCTTCTCTGATGTCCGCACAACTCCCCACTGTCTAGTGAGGGCATTAAGAAGCGATGACTTCCCGACATTTGACCTACCTAAAAGCCAGAAGACAATCATAAATATCATCATACAACCCTACACACCCCTCTGTTATATGTTTGTCTAAATTCCCATTGGTTCTTAAGTTTACTATCTGCAAATTATGTCCTAGAATGTATCAACATTCCTCACATATTGTGGTATCGAGGGCTCAACAAGAACAGCAAAATTCTTCTTTGAAGTTTAATGTTAATTTTCAGATAACGGCAATGGGAACAGTTAAAGATAATGACACCAGGAACAAGGTAAAAATGATCAAATATAAACCTCTAACCAAATAAATGAAACAATGCCACAATATACATAAACCAAGAAAACAAAATGAGAAAGGAATAGGCATTAAACAATGGCGGCTTAAAACCTTACCAGCAAATGCAATCTCTGGAAGACTAGGAGGTGGAAATGATGATGAGACCTTTGCCGCAGCAAAAAATTCCAATTTATTCCTAAAAACCTGTCACAGTTAATCAGACCAGAATGCCAATATTAACAGAGGCGTAACAATACTTAAACATAAAACCATTATTATTCTGAGTATATATTATTGTTTTTATTGCCTTAAACAAGAACGTACATTTTCTTCTATTTTCTCTCGTTCTGAATTGCTAGAGAAGGGAATATTATCTAACGGTGCAGAAAGATCTATATTGTAACCTGCCCTTCTTAGGTCAATGGTGCGCCTCCTACCCAAAAGCTGTAAATAATAACCATAGTAAAGTGGAAGTCAACACACCTTTGCATTAACAATAACAATGAAACAACATAATCAACACAACAATCAAAATTCCCTACTCATACAAATTACATTTTTTTCCACAAAGGAAAGTATTGAAGGGCTGGGCTGAATTGCACGAAACTGGGCATTCTTGGACATTTTAGGTTCTTTCTCAGACTCCTCCTTTTCCTTCTCCTCTTCACCTCCTGAAACAGACTTAGGGAATCAAAGGGAAGAAATTCACAAGGTATTGGTATAAACAGTAAAAAACATCACATCACATTCAAAATTAACCACAAACATTTGGTATGTCACAGACAAACAGTACGGAGAGACAGTCAGCATTTGAACTTTAAAGAGAAAACTTGATTGTTTAGGGGAGGACAGTTATCCGGTGATTCTACCTCATAAATGAACAGCACATCTTGTGCATCCTTTTTATTAACTTCTAAATGGAAAATACAGACGACAGATAAACAGAGGTCAAGCATGTGACCTCAACCAGCAACTTCAACCAATATTGTATATAATCAGTTTTCCGGGATCAGCAAATTCCTAAAGTTCTGTTTGTAGAAGTATGCAAATGTAATTCGGTCAAATATATACTTGATACTGATATTTTCTCAACATAAAAACAATAGAGTAGATGCTCAAAGGTGTTTAATATCAAGACTGAGAAGACTGCAGGAAAAGTCAAAGTGTTCCAGTGGAATTCAATCTTATTGTTTGTGCTCATGAACAACATAAAAGAAGTTTATCTCATTGTTATTTGTTCATAAGACTAATAATTTAACCCATTTTCATATTGTGCCTAGCAGTGTTGGGAATTATATGACAGAATAACAAAGTTCATAATTGCGTCTTCATTACATAAACGCAATTCATCCTCTCAGTACAGCTCTAAAACTCACCTCACAGCCACCACCATTGCATATCTTAAACTAATTGATAAGGGTGAATGAGTGATATTGTTTTATTATTCAGAATTAAAGGACATATAGTTCCCACTTATTAAAACATACAATCATTAACAAAGTTTTTATTATCACAAGTATGATTTCATAATACTTTTTAAAGATTCTAAAACAGATATTAGCATAAAAACAAAGACAGAAGATTTTTCAAACAGCACCGATAAAAAAATGCATAGGTAGGAAGATAAACTACCTACCATTAACCCCAATGCCATCATCTAGCCTCTTGTTTGAGATATCATGAGGGTCAAGTTTTATCACATTTTTCTTCTTCTTTGGGCGCTCATCTAGTGTCTCAGCATCATCATGGTCCAATCCCATTTTATCTCTGGCTTTTTTATTGACAAAACTCGAAGGAGACACAAATTCATTACTTTTCCTTTTGCCCAATTCAGATTTCTTCTCTCTACTTCTCTTCACCAAACCATTTCGTAGATCTACTTTCGGCTTAGCAGTAGCCAAAACGACATTTTGCTTCCTTTCCTTCATCGTGTGAGTCGAACGCTTCACATTGGAACCAACATTCCTTAACTTACCAGGAACCCACATTGTGCGATGGCCAGTGTTCCCTTCAACAGGACCATTTTTCACTTTCTTCTCACCTTTCTCAAACAAAGTTCTCTTCTTTGATGTCGCCACACCCTTCTCTAACTTCCCATTTTTATGCCTCCCCTCCTTCGCATATACCCCTTTCTTCTTCCCAGAAGAATCCAAAATCCTCAACTGCCCTCTCTCCTCAATTTCTTCACTTAAATGCTTTCCCTTGAAGTTTACCCTTTTCTTCAACTTTCCCTCGGTCTCATGTCCTCTACCAAAAACCCCATTTCTCTCAAAAGAAATTTCATCCTTCTTAATTCTCAAAGAGTTTCTTGGAATGCTTACTACATGTTTAGCCCTCTTTTTAAGCTTCTGTCTTAAACTGTCCTCAGAAGGCATATTGAACAATGGTACACTCGCTTACACTCTTCTCAACAGACAAAAATCAACACCCCACGTGAATTTTGTGTTCTTCAAATCAAATAACAGGGTCAGAAACAGTTTAAGTTCCCAGAAAATAAGGTTTAGAACCAAGACCTTGTCATGTAACGTTCGAAAGTTGAGAACTTTGGTGAATATACGAGGGATTTGGATTCCTGCTGGGTTTTAGGAGCTTTCAGTGTTGCAGTGAAACGGGGAGGCAGTGACCTTCGAACATCGGAGGAAGAGCGCAAGGTTAAGTTGGGTTTAGAATTGTATATGTTATGGGCCTGTTAACACTACCAATATGGGCTCTTATCCTTCTTAGATTTGGGCTTAAACGAGTACTTTTTGCACTTTCGGAGTTTCTTCTTGTACCTTCATTTGGCCATGGAAATGTCTAAGACTGTGAGAGTTGGAAATACATTTTATATTATATAATTCATAGTACATGTATAAATTTTTAAATTATGTAACCCAAAAAGATATTTCAAAATAAATCATCTAAAATACATTTATAATTTTTAATATAAAAATTCATTTTAAAATGTGTATTCAAAATATATTTTTGGATTTTCAGATTACATGATTAGAAATTGATTTTAAATTATGAGATTTAAAATATGTGTTTTCATATTAGAATTATATATATTAATGATATATTTTAAATTTTTTAAATTATATCATTTAGAATAATTTTTAAATTATTTTAAAAGATTGAAAAAATATATTCTAAACTCTAAAATCTATAATATATTTATAGACTATGTAATGTAAAATTCAGAATTTTAACTTGCACAAATCATAATAGCTTTTCGAATTACACACTTTAAAATATGTCGAACTAGATTGAACTTTTTCAACACCTTCATAAATGTGAGAAAAAAGAATAAAGGTAGTAATTTTTCTTTAACTGTGGTCTTTTATTTAGATTTTAGACCCTTCTCAATTTTTCACTCATTTACTCTAGAGAGGTAAAGTAGGTTAGGTTTGATGGGCCTGCAGTTCAATTCATCCTCTCGTATCACCAAGGTTTTTAGTTTATATTTTCATTGTTTTTCTTAAAATGCTTATTATACAAGAAAAAAAAATATTTAACTTTGAAATTCGATTATGTCTTCATCAAATTTTGACTATTAAATCTAGAGCTGTCAAAATGGGTCACAATCTGTCGGTTAATCCGGCTCATCACGGGTTCAAGCCAGGTTGGATTTGAAAAATTTGTATTTTTTTTTATGCGGGTCAGATTTTAACCCGGTTCATTTAAACTCGGCTCAACCAGGTTGAACCCGTGGTGGGTCGGATTGACCCACCAACTCAAATACCTAATTTTATTTTATTAAAATTTAATTTTAATATTATAAAAAATATTTATTATTTCTTTTGCTTGAAAAAATTATTTAAGTTCTTTATTTTCAAANTTAATTAAATATTTGGGAATGAAATTTGTTTAGATTTGAATTATAGAAAGTTTGTTATTTTTTTATTTAAAAAATTGTAATTAGTGAGCCGGTAA
>NW_014542914.1:560390-570259 GCF_000741045.1 Vigna radiata var. radiata
AATTTGTTTAGATTTGAATTATAGAAAGTTTGTTATTTTTTTATTTAAAAAATTGTAATTAGTGAGCCGGTAAATTACTCACCAACCCGTGATGGATCAGACCGAGTTCAAATTTTTCTCACTCTGCCAATTTTTATTTATCAAGATCTGATTATGAGTAATTAAAAAGTAAAAATTAAAATTGGCAATTTGAAGGGCTATTCCTAAAGGACCTAACGATTTGAATTGAAATCAAAGGATCTCTTTGAATTGGATTCATTTCTTCTTTTATCCCATTGGAATATTTTCCATCGTGNAATGATCGTATTTGAAAACAATTTGATGATGATAAAATTATCAAAGATCGACATTTCTCCTTTCTATTCAACAACATATGAATAGTTCCATAATTTTTACTAAGTTATTGTTGAACTTTTTCATTCAGATCCATAGAAAAAAATTGATTGATGTTGGTTCAGTCCAACTCATTATCCAAGATAAATCTTGAACCAAGTGGATCTTTCCTTTTTCTTGTATATGAAATATGAGATTTTACTAAGTCAATTTTTAAAAAATATCTAACCAAACCTTTTGTTAATAAATGAGCCGAGTTAGGTTTGTTCACTAAGTGATAAATCGTAGTGGATCCGACCAAATGACTCGTTTTGACAACACTAATAAAATCTTTATCAAATTTTAAAATTCGATAAAAAGAAAACTATCTTTGAAATTCGATGATACTGTTACTATAAAGTTCTAACAAATTACCGTGGATAATGCTTTTTCATCACTTAGCGTGTGTTCGCATGAACAGATTTAACTGTTCACGCGGTTTTGAGAGCGAAGAAATGCAAACTCTTTCATGTTCGCTTGAGAGGAAAAGCGATGAAAAGCGACGATGGATTTACGGGATGGATGGATTTTCGGTCACCCGCATATGTGAAGAGATTTGAGGGGATTGAATGTAAAAGGACTTATTTGCCCTTCGATTTCAAGTGCATATTTTGGCTTTATTTTTTTTATTTTTAATGTTGCAGAGATGCAGACGAGGTTGATGTCCGTACGAAGATGAAGAAAAAGATGGTTAAAGATGAATATGAATATTTGAGGACGAAGAAGATGAAGAAGTAATAGTTGAAAATGAGATTTGAAGAGAGGAGTATTCGGTCATGCAACCCATATTCGGTTCCAGGATTAAGAAGAAAAATATAGGAACCTGTATTCGCTTCCCTTTTCTTTTTATTTGGTTCCCAAGCATTGTATACAAAGACATTCTGTGTGTTTTTGTTTTTGGTTGTGATTGTTTTTTATTGCCCTCTGTTGTTGTTTGCATGAAATACTGGGAAATGTTCTTAACTTTGCATAGAGGAGAAACAGATGTAAGTGTTTGAAACACTTGAACACACACCTGGGATTTCTTTTGCATGTTTTTAACTCAACACGTGGCAAATGAAGTTCATAGCTGTAATGGTGAGGCAAACAAAAGACAAATAGAACAATTGTTAAAATATTTTTAAATTTCATAATGATTATTGTAATTTAATAACGCAAATCAATATGAAGTTACCCTATGATAATAAATGGATCATAAATATATTTGTTTATAATAATAATAATAATAATAAATAATAATAATAATAATAAATAATAATAATAATAATAAATAAAATAATAATAATAAGACAATTTTTTTCATGTTAAAATTTAATTTTTATTTTTTTTTTCTTATAATAATTTTTATAATTATACATGATATTAACCATTATAATTTTATATTACTTTTATTATTAAGGGCATTTTGGTAAATTTTAATTTCTATCAATTAAATAAATTTTTTAAATCTGTCGTATCAATCAAATTCCACACTGATTTTCATAAACTTTACCCTCAAATCCACTCTCAATTACCCACAAATCCATTCAAAAAAACAACAAAAAAAATTATCCTCAAATCCACTCAAATCATCTCCTCCAAATCATCTCCCTCAAATCTTACCATCCGAACAGAGCATTAGGGTGTGTTCACTTGGGGTGATTGGAGGAGATGATTTGGGGGAGAGTGATTGAGTGGATTTGAGGGGATTTATGCTTTGTTCTTTTGGTAGGATTTGGGGGAGATGATTTGAGAGAGATGATTTGAGTGGATTTGAGTATATTTGAGGGTAATTTTTTTGTTGTTTTTTTGAGTGGATTTGTGGGTAATTGAAAGTGGATTTGAGGGTAAAGTGTGTGAGAATTAGTGTAAGATTTGATTGATGTGACATATTTAAAAAATTAGTTTAATGGATATAAATTAAAGATTACCAAAATACCCCTAATTATTAAAATAATATAAAATGATAAAAAATTAATAAATAATTAAAATAATATATTTTAAAAAATATCTAAGTTTAATACAATATATTTAATAAATGATTAATACAATATATTTAAATAAAAATTCATTTTTTTAATTTTAATTTCAAAGGTAATAAATCTTTTGAATAAAGTTAAGTTTAATATTTATATTATTACTGTTATTATTATTATTATTATTATTTATATTATTATTATTATTATTATTATTATTTATACTATTATTATTATTATTTATATTATTGGTATTATTATTTATATTATTATTATTATTATAAAAGTATGAAAGTTAATTATCAAGGTTAAAAATGAAATTTACTCACCATTCCTTCCAAATCTCTGCAGTGTCGCAGTGATGGAATAAAGGGAGAATCCACGCAAATCCTCTCATTTCATTCCTCGTAAATCTCTAAAAGCGAACAAAAGAAATTTTCTCATCCATCCTCGTCAATCTCTGTGAACAAGAGAATCTGTTCAAACGAACAGACCCTTAAGAGTGATTTTTTTTTTTGTTTATTTGAGTGGATTTGGAGGTAATTGAGAGTGGATTTAGATGTAAAGTTTGTGAGAATTAGTGTAGGATTTGATTGATGTGACAGTTAAAAAAAAATGATTAATTGTTAGAAAATGAAGATTACCAAAATGCCCCTAGGTATTAAAGTAATATAAAATGATATTTGTTAATGTTATATTTAATTACAAAACGTTTAGAATAATTATTATAAATAATTTTAAAAATTTAATTAAATTATAATTTAGTGAAATGATTTTTTTTATATGTAGTATTTGTTTGTAATATAATTTAGTTCCAAGCAATATGAATTTATTTGTTATGGAAGTGAGATTTATTAATTTTGAATACAGTCGATAATGGTCCGAAGTTATAATTATCCATTACATAAAAAATAAAAAGTGGAAACATAATAACATACAAATATATTAGTAATAGATGATCATAAAGTTGTTTCACTAAGGTATCTAAGCAATGTATTGAAATGATATTGTGTCGGCATCCCTATTAAACGTCTTGTATGGGATGGATCTGTAGATAGAAATTCAAAGCACTGTCTCAATAAATTGTCATCTTCAATGTTCATAGGCCGTAATAAGTTATGAATTTGTTCCGAAGTTGGATTAGATGATTGATTCCTAGCCCTTAACCATTCATTTTGACGCAACAATTCATTTTGACGCTCCATGGCCTGATCTTGGCGTTCAAGAGTCGCATATAGTCTTCTTGTTTGAGTAATTATTCGTTCCAATTCATCAATTATTCGTGGATCCATATGTTTTATAATTCGATAAGTTGACAATAAATAAAAGTGTGAAAAGTGATGTTAAAGCAAGTACAATTCATATCTAGGTAATGTAAGAAATCAATCACATAAGTCAAGTACAGGAAAAAAGTCATGTAATACATTGACGTAATAGTCAACAACTTAATCATCGTGAAAAATTAAGTTAACATTTTGATTCAGTTGAGCAAATTGTCGGTTCATGTCGAGAGATAGATTTGCCAAGTTATCTTCAATACGCTGAACCTCGCCCCTACATTTGTTCCATACCCTGCATTCTGTGTTGCAAGTCTTGTACCCCCTCCCATATTTGAGTCATCATATTAGGATTTGAAAGATCTGAAGGAGGTTGCTCAGGGTTGTCATCATGCTGTGGTTGTTCTTCTTCTTCATCATCGCCGACATCGTGTTGCCAAACACCGTTGACATTAACAATATTCAACCTCTTCAAAGAATTAATTGAAAAATGATGCTTGGTCCCAATATGAGTGCTGGCATCGGCATCAACATGTACTCCACAATATTGCATGATTTGGGTGATCAATACACCATATGGTAGAGGTGTGTCACCGGCCTTGCATTTGAGCATATGTTGCATGATGTGATGAGGCCAATTGATAACTATATTATTTTTAAGCACCCATATCATAATGCAGAAGTCTATCTTTAATATTCAAAGAACCAACTATTTTAACACGTTAACCCTGCATTTCTAGTCTAACCATAGTAGCTAATGTCATCTCCCGATCATAAGGAAAGTCGTTTGGGATAGTCGAATAACACAACTTTTGACCCTCATACTTCATATTAACAATATTTAACCAATCGACAGGTTTCAATTTGATTATTCTCTTGTGGACCTCACTAAGCAAATATCCATTTATAGAAATCTTCAGATTTGAATAAAAAACTTTGATTAAATCGGGATAGAACGGTGCCTGCAGTGTAAGAAATTCAACCACCCCTTGAAATATAAGATGATGTTGGAAAAATAACCCTGAACCGACAAATGATTTAAAATTCATTATTTTAGGAACGACAATATTCCTTGTGTAGAAATCAGCTGCATAGTTTTCCATCTGTTGGCTATGACTGAAGAAACAATGTTGATCTAATTGGTCTGCAAGAGATGGTTTGACATAGGTTGCATCTTCTGGCTTAGTTAGGGTTTCTTTTCCCTTACGACTTTTTGGGGCGTTTTGGATGATGATGAGGTCATTTTACAATTTCTTCAACAAAACAATAAATGAAAACAAATTATTGAATATTATAAATAAGAACAAACAATGAGAAACAATTAGATCATAAGCATAAACATTAGTTCAAAATTTAAGATGGATGAAAACCAAAAGTCATAATTACATTACAGGTACATCTCATAATATAATACTAATACAAGTAGTCAGGTAACACATCCTAACAATCTCCCCTCGATATCATTTTACATAATTTATTCCACCGCTTGTGTGGTGGAAGTCCCGTCAACCTCTTAACACATGTGGGGTTTCCACATAAGAAGTCATAGCATTGCTCGAGCAAAGATTCATCAGATATGTTCATACCACTCAGCATATCATAAATGTCAGCTTCTGTATATGTGTAGTTCTGGGTGCGACGAAGAATCTCCATTTGGGAACGTAGTATTTCATTCCTATCTTTCATTGCTGAGACTTGTTCTATGGTTGCATTACAAATTACCCCAAAATGCACATTTGAAGAGGTAAGGGCATTTGTGAAACCGACCAGGCTGGTCGTCAACCTATCAAATTGTGAATCAATGACATTGACCATAAGTGCCTTCTTTTTGGAGCCTTTTGAGGATGAAGTTCCACCGGATGGAACGGAAGGCACAGATTGAGTGTTCCCTGGACTATATTCATCTACAGATGGAGGAGGTGACGGTGGAGTTGGGTCTCTATACCCCGTCCAGTCAGGCTGTTCTGGAATGTACTCAACATTCTGATTCAAATCAACACTAACAAGAGGCGCAACCCGCTGACGATGTGTTTGACGAACGGTCCGAACACCACTCCAGTAGCTCGATCAGCCGCCCATAACTCACTATTAAATCATAATGTCTTATGCTGGTAACTCTCCACTTCGATGCAGCTGGCCTCGACTGAAACAACGTACATGAAATAGTTATTGGTTGAACTTATGTATTTTAAGAATAGACCAAATGTGAATGTTTAACAAATACCTGAATGAGGTCAGCCCAGACTTCGTCTTCAGCTTTGTCAACACCCAATTTCGTCCGGGTGACAAAAATATATTATTTTTATTTTATCTTGTTTCTTTTTATCATTTTGTTTTTGTTATATTATCTATTTTTTATTTATTTTATTTTATTTTACTTATTTATCTTTATTTATTTTCATTTTTATATTAGTTTTTTATTTTAATTCTATTTTTACTTTTTTATTTTATTTT
The DNA here is from genome assembly GCF_000741045.1 of Vigna radiata var. radiata. Classification (NCBI taxonomy): domain Eukaryota; kingdom Viridiplantae; phylum Streptophyta; class Magnoliopsida; order Fabales; family Fabaceae; genus Vigna; species Vigna radiata. The sequence continues at coordinate 566,449 of NW_014542914.1, forward strand.
TTTGTTATTTAGAGTTATTTGTTTTATTTTTTGTTAGTTTTCTTTTTGTTGTTTTTTTATCTTTAGTTTAATTTTTATGAGAAAAGAAAAGATAAAAAGGAAAAAGAAGAACGAAAAAAAAAGAAAAAAAAGAAAACGAAAAAAACAAAAATCACAAAGGTCAACTAACTGCCCCTCCCTGCAACACAAAGCGTCAGACCACCATGCTTACCATCCTGCGCAAAAGCAATGCTCAAAATGTATGTATGCATTGGCAGTGTGGAAAGTTTAGGCTCATCTTGCAAAAATTCCTACGCAGAGTTGCATACATTCATCAAAGAGGGAAGATTTTGAATACTTCTTTGGTCAATTGATACAATGAGTACACGAGAAAAGAAAAAAGACGAAAAAGAAATCTCAAGTCAGAGGATACGCCTGGATGATCCAAGAGGCAGGGGGAATTGGCTACATTACAATCCAGCAGGGACAGTCACAGGAACACACAGACCACGCCCTAGAGAACACTACTCTCAACTTCAGGATTTACACTCTCTACTCAACAGAATCCACCTCATTAACACTGATCATCATAGCTTAGGAGAGAGCACATTACTGAGAGGAGGATCATCCTTTCCTGAGGAGGATATCTTCGTTCCGCCTGCAGAGAAAAACAGAGGGCGCCAGCCAGAGGGGGAGAGTTCACCAGAAGAAAGAAAGACGAATCAGTCCCTTCAGGTAAGTTTTCTATCCCATGTTTAGTTAGTCTATTGATTTTGAGTATGAATCATCTACTTGTTATGATGGTTGTGTGCTAGTATTCACATACTCAATATGCTTGCATTTGTATTGTTGTTCTTTTTGCTGCATTGATTGCTTAGTGTTCCTATCACCAACGTATCCCCATCCCTTTTCCATGAGTACAACTAGCCCAGAAACTGTAAAAAATGCTTTCCTACTTCCCTGCTTCAAAGCCAGCACTCAAAAAACATTATAGGATCACAACCAAAGATTAAAGCATGGTTTCCTCTTTAAATTTCTCAAATCAGAATAGGTTTTTATACAATTTTCATCCATAGAGAGTTCCTCCAAAACCTTGATTCTTCTCATTTCCAAAGAAAGAAAGAGAACCAAATCTCCACGANTTGTTCACGAGGCCATCACCATAGCCTTCGTCTTGCTTCTCTCGGCCTGGGCANCCATTCTCCTTCCCGCCTATACTCCAACATCTAGCTCAACAATCACTGTGTCTGACCCACACTATCATCNTCAACCTGCACTGCACAAAGCAACAAAAAGAAAAAACCAACCATCAAGAACAAANCAATTTCCAGCAACCTTCACTAAAGCCAACCAGTTTTCANAATTTACATCATCATCATTGCTTCCAGAAACCATTCACGGTCCTACGCAAAAAGAAGAAAACAGAGAATAGTTGTTACTCACACAAGTCAAAACACACACACGCACCCTACCATAACAGAGCACCCATCACATTGAATCCCAAACATTGTCTAGGCAAGCCTCTTTGTGGTTGTGTTCTGATAATTAAACAATGAAAGAAGCGTTTTCGGTGGCGACTTTGACGATTTGGGGGTAGAGGTGGATTTGGTCGGGGCGGTAGAGGAGGATGACGTGGTGATCGTCAACGGCATTGGCCGTGACTGGTGGCGCCCTGGTTCGAGACGGCTGTGCTCGTGAAGGCGATGATTGACGGAGGAGCGAGAGAGCTTCTCGCGCGCGAGAGGAAAAGGGGGCGTTGTCGCCGTTGGTGGCTTCTGGCGGGGAACTTCCGACGATTTGTGAGTGGCGATGGCTTCAGGGGAAGACGTCCGGCGGTTTGTCGGTGGCAATGGCTGTCAGAGTGGACGTGCAGTGGCGAAAAACCCATCCCTGGGATTGCCTTTCGCGAGAGAGACCCTAAGTCTCTGATGAAAGGAAGTGTGAGGAAAGAAAGGGGATCTGAGAGAACCCCTAAGGGGTTTCTGAAACTTGAGTTGGGTTGAGGGCGTGTTGGGCCTGTTTGTTTTTTATTTTATTTTCTTTTAAATTATTATTATTATTATTTTTATGTTAATTTTGGTTTTGCATCCCTTATTTTCCCTTTCACCACCCCCTCTCCGCTTGGACTTAGACCCAGTTTGTTTTCTAAAAGAGAAAAAAGTTTAGGCACCCCTATTTTTCATTTTTTTCACACCCCTTTTTACTTGGGCTCTAGCCCAATCTGTTTATAAAATAGTTTGGACACCCTTTCTTTTATCTAAACACCATTACACTTTTTATTTTATTTCATCATTAAACTTTTCATTTAATTTTTATTTTTACTCTTTATTTTTATTTAGTAATTTACCTACTTATTTTATTTCCATTTTTCTACTTGTTATTTATTTTACTTTATCTACTTTTAAATAAATATAAAAAAAAAATTATTTTAAAAGGTTTAAGCGCACGTGCGACCATTCTGTCGGCCTTATGTTAAAAACCTTTATCTTCTTCTTTCAAAAAATCTAACAAAAATTTATTTTAAAAGGTTTAAGCACAGGTGCGACCATTCTGTATGTCTTGTGCTAAAAACCTTTTTCTTCTTCTTCTTTTAAAAAATCAACAAAAAATTATTTTAAAAGGTTTAAGCACACGTGCGACCATTCTGTCTGCCTTGTGCTAAAAACATTTTTCTTCTTCTTCTTTCAAAAAATCAACAAAAATATGTTTTAAAAGGTTATAGCACACGTGCGACCGTTCGCGTAGGCCTTGTGCTAAAAGCTTTCTTCCTTTCCTTTACAAAAATAACAAAGATATGTTTTTAAAGGTTTATGGCACACGTGCGACCGTTCGCGTAAGCCTTGTGCTAAAAGCCTTTTTCCTTTCTTTTACAAAAATAACAAAGATATGTTTTTAAAGGTTTATAGCACATGTGCGACCGTTCGCGTAGGCCTTGTGTTAAAAACCTTTTTCCTTTCTTTTTACAAAAATAATACAAATATGTTTTAAAAGGTTAAAGCACACGTGCGACCGTTCGCATAGGCCTTGTGCTAAAAAACTTGTTCTCTTTCTTTTATAAAAAAAATACCAAAAAATATAAAGTCTTCAAAAACTAAAAACATCTTCATTTATAAACAAACAATTCTACAAACAAATTTTCCAAACGGTTTGCTAGAACTACGTAACCCTGATTTCTCATTTTGAGATACGTAGGAGCAAGGTCAATCCTTGTCGGGCACAAAAAAATAAAAAAATATTTTTGTTTCTTTAGAATTTTATTTTCAGGGATAATTAAACATTTTGAAAAACCACATCAAGTTTGCACATTTAATTAAAGGTACTGCCTTAAGGCAGGCGTTGTAGGGTGCTAACACCTTCCCTACATGTAACCGACTCCCGAAACCAGAATCCGGTTTTCATAGACTAAGCCTTATCCTTTTTATGGTTTTTCCGTAGTTTTCCAGAATAAACTATGGTGGCGACTTGTTGACAAATTGGCAAGCGTACCAAATCGTACAAGTAATATAAAATGGTAAGTCCAAGTATCGTTTTCCCAAGAGACTCACGGCACTAAACTGTTGTGCTTTTGCTTAACCAATCAAGACTGTAAAAATAATATTTTGGGATTTTTATAAAGTGCAGAAAAATAAACATGAATGCAATTTGATCAATTGAGGTTAAACACAAAAGTGGATGAATGAATGGAGTTGTTGGGTACTAACAATTTCATCTAATCCGCTCTCTCTTACATACTACCCTAGAATATTAGTTTGATTGATTCAATTGTTATGCGACTTTCTTAGCCTCCCCTTAACCCGATCCCTCGGCGAAAAGGGCCTAATATTAACTACTG
>NW_014542914.1:571404-584387 GCF_000741045.1 Vigna radiata var. radiata
ATGTGGTTTTGCTTTGTGTTTTTCTTCCCCTTTTCTTTATCTATGCTTGATATTGGGAATAACTGCATGCAATTTGCTTGTATATTGAACCCTAGGATAGAAAACATGTTATATCTGCCTGTGATAGGTTTTCTGGTTGTTTTGCAGGTGAGGGTTTAGGTGCATTGCATTCTCCCTTCACACACACACTTTGTGCATTTATTGAGTGTGGCCCTATACCCGGGTTTGAGCGTAACTTAGAATTAGAGGAGTTGTGTAGCGGTGTCACTTTGGGATGTACTTCCTGTTTGGCTATCGTGAGAACTCCAGCTAGAGTCTGTTCTCTTCATTTGTGTCTCCACACCTAGTTGATTACTCGACTGTTGTGGAGATGCTGTGAAGGGGGCCATAGCTCTAGTGACCATCGACCTTTAGATTTAGGGAACCACCCTGGTGAGATTGCATATACTTAACCTTGAATCTGAAGTGTTGAACCTTTTCTAGGGCACAAAGGGAGATGTATGTTGTCTTATAATCCTCATCTTTGCTTAATAAAAATTTACACCATGTACATATCACCGTTTTTTTTAGGGACCTTTTCCCCTTGAGGATACATCTCTTCAAGAAGCTTTACGTCTACTTCTAATTGAAACACCTCCTGCAGAATTATGTGAGATTTATAAGTAAACCACTTCAATTTCACAAAATGCTTCAACAACGGTAAAGTATATGGTGCCAACATCAAATTTCATATGGAAAGCCCAAGCTAACAATTGTCTCCACAAAAATACTCAAAAAATAAAGTAAAGAAAACTGATAAATGATCAATATTTTGTTTACCTTTTCGATTGCCTTCACATTTTTACGAAACTTTCTACCCTTTGAACCACCCTTTTCTTCCTAACGGAGAGCCTCAACTGCTTTCTTTAATTCTTTTGATTTTTTACCTAGTTCAGTGGCTTCCTGCAGTAACCAGACCAATAACACCATGAATAAAGTATAGCATATAAGTTAAACAAATACAAAGCTAACAAATTATCTTTGTTGCATCTTTTCCTTTCTTCCAAAACGAACACACAAAATGAAATCAGAATGAAAACCCTAAAAATGGAGGAAGGAGAAGAGACTACTATGGAGAGAAGTTGAAATGAAATTTGAAATCCCTAAAATGGAGAGAGATGACTATGGGGACAGAGGATAAAGTGCAAAAATGAAGGAGAGGGCATTTTCGGAATCTAACACTGAACCATTTCCAAATCAGATTTTAAAGTTAAAAAAAAAATCAAATTCGACCAATTAAAAACTGACACGTGGCGTTGTCAAATTTTTGTCAAATGAGCGTTGTTAGAATATCGCGATCCAACCTGTAAATAACATAATGTTAGATCATGTTTCAACCAATGATTTCGTAATAACTTTCTTAAATTATAATCTACCTTCAACACCTTTCGCAGAAATAAACATTCAAGTGAAAGAACAAAAATTCTTCAATCTTCAAGTAAAAAAGTGCATCATGTTTGTTGTCCAAAAAAACGATGCAGAATAGTAAATTCTGTTCAGCCAAGTAAACAAACGTCTTAACACAATTCCACCACCTTCAGAATACCTAAAAAAATCATCAAATCCTTCTCATGTAAAGAAACGAAACTCCAAATCCAGTGAAAAATACCAACTCAAATCACTGCATGAACTTCCATCACGCACCACCTTTGCCTTCCACCACGCACCACCTTCCCACCTTCAGGTTTGACGTTCACCAGGTTCACAACAGACGTCCAACACCTCCAACAGCTCGACTCAAAACCTGCATCACAAACAAACAATTAGAGGTGCTCAAATTTCAACCACGAACTCCACATGCTGCTCTCTTCTCTGTATGTTGTTATCTGGGCATCCTCCAGCTTCGTCCAGTGCTTTAATGGCCTTCGTGCAGTGCTTCACTGGCTGTCGCATCGTGTTGTCATCCTCCACAATGATGAACACCTTTGTCACTGCTTCAATGAGCATCACATGCTCTCTTCATCCTCCATCATGACAGACAACTTCCTCCACTGCTTCAACCTGCATTGGATGCGCGCTGCATCGTTCACCACCACGGAGAGCATCCTCCATCATCCCCAACACCTTCGTCGTCGTTGCATCGTCCACCACCTTTGCAAACACAACCTTCCTCGAATGGCTACGACACCGTCGAGCTTCTTCAACCATCAAGGTGCTAAGGAGATGAAACAACGAAGCAAAACGTGAAGGGAACTCAATACGGCGTGTGTAATCGGATTCGCTCTTCAACGTCCCAAGCAACGCTCCTCTCGTAACCAAATACCGGTTTTGGTGCACATCTGCGTAACTGAATACAAAGGAGGTAACCGCATACGCTTTGCACTGATTTTCTTCACAGCCTTGTAACCGGATACGCGTGCTTTGATCCGATTACGCTTTCAGCGTCCTTCTCTTCTCCACTTCGCACACTCATCGTCTTCATCAACCACCGTCTTCTTCATTTCCTCCATGGATGCAACATATGTTCTTCAACTCCTGCAACGTCAAAACGAAACACACACGGTGTAAACATGTAGAACCAAAGCTCACCTTAGCTTTCTCTCTTGGACAACCACTGAAACACACTTGCACCTCCTTCACTTGCACAACACAAAGACAATGCTCTTCTTGCTCTCACTGCCTCAGTTAACACAATAACAACCATAGTCGAAGCACATATTAATCCTTCTTCGAGATGGTCAAAAGCTATTACAAATACTGTGGACTATGACTAATGCATGTGGGAATCTTCACTGTTCAACGCATGTGTGAAGCAAAGCTCACGAATCTCTTCTGCAAGTTACAGCTTTCAGCCTTCACTATTGAACGCCAAGAATCTCTTCTGCAAGTTCTAGCTTTGAGCTTGTGTTCCTCGTGAGGGCACAGTAGCCATTTTCGAGCATGAATATCACTTACAATATATTATATTTAACATGCAACAAGACGTGGAAATTTTAAATTAGACAATGATATTTTGACAACACTTTTTGACAACTTTTTTGACAACAGGACACATGTCATTATTTTATTGGTCTATTTGAATTTATGTTTAAAAAATATTTAAAACGGACCAATCACAAGCTGTCATGTATGCGTTGTCAAAAAATTGTTAAAAAAGTATTGTTAAAAGAAGTTTTTCCTTTTAAATTATTCAGGACAAATGAGACATTTCATAAACAATTCCTCCAAATCGCTTCTGGATAACGGTGACCAAAAAGGAGGACATCCCACAATTCAATCACATTCATTCCATGCAATTCCTTTCATGCGAAAACAATTTTCTTTACTTTTCATCGTTCGGTGATCATCGTGAATAGAAAATAACCTCCAAATGAACACAACATTAAATTCAATTCCATATATCACATTAAGTTCAATTCCATATATCCTTAAAATAAAGAGCTAATTCAGTTCACATTATTACTAAAATAAATTAAAAAATCAGTTCACTCCTTTTTTATTCATTAATAATAACAATGATAGTATACAAAACAGAAAAAAGAAAAAAAATACTTAATCACTACCTGTTAAGTTGGCTAGTTCCACTTTCCAACTCCATCTTATCTAACACAATAATGTTGTCTTTTTTTTCTTCACTTTTGTACATTTTCATTTTCTTTTTTTAATTTTATTTAACCCACAAATTCCATTTTTTTTCTTCAGTCATCGGCAACCTGCTGCGACTCAGGTTGTTCTAGTTCTTGGTCATCTTCGCTGTTATGCGACGTCGTCGCACCTCCAAGCAACAAAGGCTTCAACTTCTCCTCCCAAACGCTTTTAAACGTCACGCCGTCGCCGCACCTCTTCCGGGCTTCTACAACCGTAAGCTCCGCCGTCAGCCGGTAAACCTCCACCTCAAACCCGAACCTTCCATTGAACTCTTCTAACTCCACCCCGCACTCCTTCTTCCACCGCACGGTCATATCCGCTGCCGCCCCCACCTCCTCTGCCATCTCCAGAACCTTCTCCGGCGACTCCTGGGTCACCAACCGGTCACCCTCGCCGGCGTCCCCGAAGAGCCCCGACAAATCCAAACCGGCAGAGAAACTTATTATGTCAAAAGCGTTCAAATTCATTATTCTCTCGTCTTTCGGCCCGTACCCAATACCCAACCCGGACACGTAATCCTCCTCGTGAAATTTGATCTCTTTGTACCCTTTTTTGAACCATGGGTCACGGAGCATGCCGTCCACCGTGATCCTCGTTTCCGGGTTGGTGTCCAGCAGCTTCGCCAAAAAGCGCCGGAGCTCCGGCGACATCCACCGCGGGCACCGGAACTCTCCCTTGTAAATCTTCTTATACATTACCATCAAGTTCGGATCGTTAAACGGTAAGTAACCCGCGGAGAGAACGAACAAGACGACCCCGCATGACCAAACATCAATCTTGGCACCATCGTAACCTGAAAAAAAATGTCATTTTGAACAAACACTTTTAGAATTACGAAAATAAAAATAATAAATGAAGAGAAAAAAATAAAATTTAAAATAATTCTGTGTAAATCAATGTTGCAAAAATACTCATGATATAATTTTGTTGAGTTTTGCCAATAGAGAATTTTGTTGACCTGTTGAGGTTGTCTATTTTTTTCTATTTATTATGATTATAAAATTATTTGAAGATGAAATTGGAGTTGTAGTAGCAAGATTGGAACATGTAAGATTTCTAAAACACTACAAATGATGTAAAATTTAAAAAATATTAATAATTAAAAACACATATTAATAACGTGAAAGGACTATTTTTCAAAAATACGCGGGGAAGAATCAAGAAATCATCACAAAAATCTTAATTTCTTTATTTTCAAGGAGTTCTTTATATAAATTTTTATGCATGTAACCTTTTTTGCTTAAAATCTCGGGTGCCACATAGGCAGGGGTTCCGCAAAGCGTGTGGAGCAACCCGTCGGGTCGGATCTGGTCCCTGACGGCACTCAACCCGAAATCTGTGACACGTAAATCGCCGTTCTCATCCAGGAGGAGGTTCTCGGGCTTGAGGTCGCGGTGGAAGACACCGCGCGAGTGGCAGTAGCCGACGGCGGAGATGAGCTGGTGGAAGTACTTCCGGCTGAGATCCTCCGAGAAGCGACCCTTCGAGATCTTCCCGAAGAGCTCTCCGCCGCGGACGAAGTCCATGATGAAGAAAATTTTGTTTTTGGTAGCGAGAACCTCGTGGAGACGCACGATGTTGGGGTGGTGGAGCCTGCTCATGATAGTGATTTCACGCTTCACGTTTCCGGCGAGACCCGTTCCGCTTATCTTCTTCTTGTTGATGATTTTCACGGCCACGCTCTGTCCCGTCTGCACGTTGCGCGCATAATGCACCTTCGCGAAGGCGCCGCACCCGATAACGCGCCCGAGCTCGTACTTTCCGAACAAGGCAGTGTCCTCCATAGCCAACTGCTCGATCTCCGGCATGGTTGCACCAGAGATCGAACCCTAGCTCTGAATGACGGGGGAAACCACTGGAAGCAAAATTGAAGGACGCGTTACCCGATTAGAGGGACGAATTGAAAGGGGTCGATCGCAGAATTCGATTTTCGTGAGTATATGCAAATGGGGCGTTTTTTTGGGAAATATGATAAGGATTTTCGGTTTTTTGATTGTGGGTTAGGAGGAGTTCCGAGAAGACAGAGGATTGTAAGGTGTTGTGGGACACACGTGCTTCAACACGGTACAATGTGATTTTGACACGTGTCCCAACCACTGCCCAGCCGATGTAATTGTTAGCCGCTGGATGTTGTTTGAAGTGGCTTTTGTATTTTGAAAAATAAAAAAGGAATAAAATAATATGCTTTCTGCGTACTTTTTCATCTTTTCAATTTGGAATTTACCATTTTGCTTCATTTTATTGTTGCATGTTGCAGTGATGTAATAAGCTTAAGTAACATGTTAGAATTGACCATCTTAGTTTGCATGATTTATTATACACATTTTTTTTAAATATAATGTGGTCAATAATATTGAGAGTGAAATAAATTCTAAGTTTTGAATGTGCGGGTAGGCCAATAATGCAAATGGAGTTCCAAAAACATTGCCGGCAAATGGTAAATTGAAAAACGTGTTTGCTTTAAAGATAATAATGTAGTTAGAGTTATTGAAAAACATAGACGCCACCGGCTTTCACAATACATAATTAATTTGGATTACTGTTAATATAAGTTTTATTATTAAGAAATTTAGAAGCTATATATAGTGATATATCTTGAATTAAATCTTGTCGCATACGACTAATAAAGAATATTAGAACACAACTATCAACAAATAGATAAAAATACGTATGTTTTATAATCAAACAAAAATATATATAATGTAAAACAAATATATTGAACATGGTATTGCAAGAATGTAAGGGAACAGTGTCGGCCAACTGTGGACACTTTCTGGAGGCGCGTGAAGCGTAGGGTAGGTCGACGTATAAAAATAATTGTATAGGAAGGGTTGACTAGCAGATGGTAAGATAAATTTAAAAAAAAAAAGTTAGAGAAAGTGTGAGCTAGTTGTTGTTAATAACATATACCATACACGACCAATTTCATGGTTTTTTAATAACTCACAATAATCCTGTAGTTAAGGAAAATGATAATAGTTATCTTTTTTTAATAGATAACAGCTTTGTAATTGAATCATATATAGGCGAAACAAAAAGAATAGATTTTTTGTTTTGGTTCTGAATCAAGTTAAAAGGATTCAAATTATGTCTCAGTTCAAAGATAACCGAGACAGGAAAGTGTTTTTAATTTTTTAATCTCAATTGAGATCGTTTTCTCGTTATATTTTGTTTTTCTATACTCTTTTGCTTTCTCTTTTCCTTCTCTTTTTAATCTCAACCAAGTCTAGAATTTTTTGTCAAACATAGTAAGAAAGAACCTCCTTACCATTGGCAAACCATCCACATATAAAACTTGTTACTGAGTACTCATTATTCAATGGAAAGTATGAAGCCACAAACTTAACAAATAAAGTACATATACATAACCTATGATTGTGTTGGAAAAAAAGAAGAAAAGAAAATATGAATGACAGAAGGAAGAAAACAGACAGAAACACAGTTTTGAGACCAAAAATAAACAATATGTGCAGCCTTAGCCACAAAATTGATAATCATAGTATAGTTGTGCTCAGCATCAGGGTAGTAGTGCCCGAAAGACTCACTCCAAAATAACGGGTTCAGACTAACACTACCCATCAGCGCGTTCTCACTACCTTTCCTCTGATTATCACAAACTAGTGGCACCCAAACTCCAACCTGCACTAACAACCCAGATTTTCAACCTCAATCATCACCATCCACCCCAAGACCTTTCCCAGCGAGCAATCAGAAGCCCTTGATGAAGGTGCAATCAGAGCTCTCCAATAGGCTTCAAATATGGACATTGGCCAAGACGTAGGCGGAGACGCAACTTGAGAGGGTTGTAAGGGAGAGAACAAAGATGGTGAGGGAGATCGAGGAGCTCAGGCGCTAGAGAGATGTGGTTAACCGAAGGGTCGAGTTTTGCAAGCAAAAGAACGCAATTGGAATGACGGCTAGGCTCACCGACACGCGCTGCACCTTCCACGAGTATACGGTGGAGGAGATCCGATTGGCCACCGACAACTTCTCTGAGCAACTGAGGTTGAAGTCCGATGGAGATTGGAGCAATGTTTACCGGGGATGCTTCAACCACTCCACTGTTGCCATCAAGATGATCCCTTTCTTTCTCTCTCCTCTTTCCCAGCGAGCAATCATAAGTCGTATAGCAAACTAAGAAGTAGAACCCCTAAATTCATTTCGCCATCCACTTGCAAAGAAACAAAACCAAAAACCCAAGGAAGAGAAACGCAGATCCAACGCTTAACTGCCACCACCCCGCCGCCTCCGCCTCCTCGCCGCTCCATGAGAAAAGAGTTTCCGCCATCGCAGCATCGTCGCTACTCTCTTGCCACACCATCGCGCGCTCTCATCGCCATCGCACATCGTCGAGAAAAAGGAGAAGAGGAGAGGTACTAGGTTTTTAGGGAAAAGTTTCCTCCTAGAGACTAGGTTTTTCTGGCTTTAAGGTCCTATGTCCAAGCCCAAGACTAGAAAGGCTTATATGCCTCGGTCCATCTGCCAACCGAGGCAGCATCTTTGCCACGTGAGGTTTATGCCTCAGTTCACCTTGCCAATCAAGGCAATATTCTCTTTAGACACAAGTTGCTTAGCAACCGAGACATATAGTGTTTTAAAAATTACGAGATTGCTACCGCATTTTCATACACTTTAGTTTTAGAAAAACCGAAACATAATGTATGAGTTAAAAATGCGATTTTTTACTAGTGTCATATTTCATCTGCTTAAATTATTTACATAATCTATCTCTCTATCTATCTCTCTCTCTCTCTCTATATATATATATATATATATATATATATATATATATATATATATTCAGAATTCATCACAATCACAATCAGCATATAATTTAATTATATTCATGTTTGCTTGTATGATGGTTAAAGTATCAAAATTACAACATAGACACATTTATAAAAGTTAGGTAGTTGTTGATATCATATTAAAAAATTACAAACCATAGTGTGATTACAATATTCACCATACAAATAAGTTTACTAATTAAAAATGAAACTGGAATAAAAGTTAAAGTCATGATAATAGCCATACTAGAAGAAGTCAACTAAAATAATCTTTGTAAAATTCAAAATCAATACGTAAGACATAAATATGTAAAACTTAAAAACAATGTAACCTTATAATTGAGGAACACAAGTTAAAAAAAAGACTGTACAAAACTTGAACAGGGATAAAGGTGTAAGATAGGTTAAATAATGAAATTAAATATAATAATAAATATACTTCCAAGTATTGATTAAATTAAAAACACTTATAGTAGAGCTATAATCTAACCACAACAAATACTTCAAATTATGACCATAGTGAACTTTTAACATTAGCATTAGAATTGTTGTTATGATATAGTAAAAGATAAAAACATATATAATGTGATTTACCTTATGAAGTCCATGTTCAAGGGAGGAATTGATCGTCTTGATCATAATGTGGATACACATAACTGGTATCCATTGAAGTTTTTGTAGTTTGTCTTCAAAAGAAGTGTGGTGACAAAATTGTAATAGAAACATTTGTAACGATCTTCAAATGCTTTCTAACCTTCCTTGTTTTGATCACGTTCATCTACTTTGGACTCTTGAGCTCCCATTTGCCTTAGCCTCCATTTCCACTCCTTTTATTTGCATTTTCATTCGCCTCTTGAGACTACGATCTCCCGTTTGGTGTTGTTGTTTCGCATTGGCTGGTTCGTGCTCTTTGTATGTCTTAATACACAAATTTGTGTTGTTGGTACACCTCGGATAGTTCACATTGTTGTTCTCATAAGTACGTCTTACCGATCTCGTGCATTCACTCAAACAAAGGGTTCTCTCACATTAAGGTTTATATACCAATTAATTATAGACTTAATTGATATAAAGAATAACATATTGTAAACTTAAAGTGAAATTTTCTATATCAATCTTAATATTGATATATCTATATTGATTCCCCATATAAAATATATTTTTAATCGATATAAAAAAGTTTTTTTACACTAAAGTATTTTTAGTTTTATAATATCGAGTTAATATCTTCCAACTAACGCTATTGGTAATAAAATAGTCTTATCTAACCCACACAAAATTACTAATGCATCTTTACATTATTTTTAATTTTATAAAATGACGTTAGCCTTGATGAAATCGATACTAATAAAAATAAATCAGCATTAGTTAACTCAAACAAATTAACTAATATATTTTTATATTATTTTCAAATTAATATTCAGTTATAAATATCAATTTAACATTATCTTAACCGACACTATAGTTGATAGATATATAATTTTGTGTCAATTTTGCATCTTTTGACCGATTTTAATAATGTTGTGGTAGAGGCCAACTATTTTTTTTTTGTCATTAATCTAATGTATTATTGTAGTGTGATCAAACAAAGAAATAAACAAATGCTAAAATGAAAATTAGTAATCTCAATATTTTAGCATAAAAATTATAACTTTAAAAGAATAAACCACTTAAAAAAAAAGAAAAGATAGTGACCCTATTAAAATAACAAACTCCGTATTCTAGGAAAAGAAATTACCATCTTTCTTAATTACAACAATTTCCTCCTAACTAATATAGTTTCAGATGAAATGTAACTCTTTTGGATCTTCAATGTTTTACTACTTGTGCTTATTTTCATATTTTAGTAATCCAACCCAACATAACCAAGTTTGGTATCATTACGTTGAATAGTTTTAAGATTAAAAAAATTCTTTTAAATATTTTAAATATTTCTATAGAAAAAGTTACAGAATATTGTTTCTTAATAATCATAAACCAATAGAAATATTTTTAATATTTATATACTAAATATTAAATTATTTTTTATAATGAAATTATTATATAACTAATATTTTTACTGTATTTATTATATAGTCCAATAGACTAAAGTTATATTATCAACAAAATCAGAATACCTGGAATCATTATCATTTTTCCAAGTGATATATTTTGAACAAATTAAAATAATCACCTCTATCTATCTTATTGCTGTTTTATTAGGTTAAGAAATATGAAATTATTGCTTGGTCTTATCTTACACACATTTATTAAAATATTGACACTATGATCTTAATAATCGAGAATGTATATTGTAAAGGCTTTAAAGATTTTTTAAATATTTTTAGTTTTTAATTTTCGGAGTATTGACACTCATAATTTAGAATATATCTTGTAAAGGCTTTAAAGATTTTTTAAATGTTTTTAATCTTTAATCTTCAAAGTATTTTATTTTTTTCTTATATGCTGGTTTTTCTTAAGACAAAAGGAAAGTTATGTTTATATAAAATACTCCAATACTAAAGTAAACAATAAATACGTAATTAATGAAAAATATAATTAATTTATTTCATAAAATGTACTATTTAATTTATAAATTTTCTATTTATTTAAATCTATTGATCTAAATACTTATTGTTTCCTATAGCAACAACGTGTCTTCAAATATCTTGGCCGAAGATTGGGAAACACATTGCTTTAAACCTAATAACATGAATTTGGTTAGAGTTGTCAAATGGGTCACAGTCCGTGGGTCAATTTGATCCACCATATGTTTAGGTTGGGTTGAGTTTGAATTTTTTTTTTTTTATGTGGGTAAGATTTCAATCGGGTTCATTTAAATCTGACCCATGCGCGTTAAACCCGTAGTAGACCGAGTTGGCCCACCAACCCACCTACCTAATTTTATTTTATTAAAATTTAATTTTAATTTTATAAAAAATATTTATTATTTTTTTTTGTTTGAAATAATTATTTAACTTTCCTATTTTCAAAATTAATTAAACACCCATATTGGAAGAGAAAATTGGGAGTGAATTTTGTTTAGATTTGAATTATAGAAAGTTTGTAATTTTTTTATTAAAAAAAATTGTAATTAAGTGAGCCAGTGAGTCAACCCGTTTACCCACCAACCTGTGGTGGGTTGGGTCAGGTTCAAATTTTTTTAACTCACTAATAAATGAGTCGGATTGGGTTGGCCTATGAGCCGGATGGGTCGAGCCTGATTACTCTTTTGACAGCTGTAGTTTTCGTACACTTCATAATTTAGATTATTATAATATCTTTTTTTTTCTCATAATTTGTTTTGATTTCTGCTCATGAAACACTGAATTTGCTATAAGAAGTTTTACTTTTATATGTTTTTCGATTTTCGGATATTTTGTTTATACCTTTTGACAAATGTAGATATTTGAATATCAATTTATGGATAAAATTAATTTAAATATGACTCTCTCTTTTTCATTTTGTTTATAATTTAAAATTTTTATGTTTTTGTTTTAGAAGTAATTATCATACATATTATCAAACTTTGCGACTCCTAGCTAGGTTGTCATTAAATAAACTAATTTAATCATTAATGATTCATATTGTAATTATTAGCAAGCAATCAAATGTGGTATACCAAAACCGATCACATCTTAATTCCATGATTTGCATCTTGATTATTAAAGTCACACTGTATCTGTAACACTCTTTGTTTAATTTATTGGAAAAAGGAATAGTAACTACATAGCTTGCTTCTAATTAGGTTAATAAGATAGTAAGTAATATATTTTACTAACTTATAAACTAAACTAATTTTGTCAGTATACACATATTTAAACTTATTTAACGCATGGGGGTAATATATATATATATATATGGTTTGTTAACGCACGTACGCCTGTTTTTCAGTTGGTATGTTTTAATAATGTGTATCAGATTATAGTAGACAAAAATACCTTCATATATTATGGATTCTAAGTTTTAAAGTTAAGGATATTTAAATAATTTTCATTCTCAAAACTAAAAAAAAAACTCAAACCCTTACTCACTTCTCTCATTCCTCACAATCATTTCTCTTTCATCTCTCTCACTCCAACCTTTTCTCTCTCATCCTATGGTAGATCCAACTGAAAAAAAATAGAAATACTCGTCGTTAAACAATTTACCTTTGTAAAGAGTTAAGTCATTGGCATATTCGCCTTCAGGCAAAGGTTTATTCAAGATCTCTTCAATTTCATCATCTTCACTAATATCTTTAATTTCATCATCTGCAGACTTTGAATCGTCATCTCTTAAAAAACCTTCAGGCCAATTACCAATTCCTTCTTATGTCATTATGCTTGTGAAAATTAGATATAATTAGATAAGACAAAAATTATAAAATGAAAACTCATTATAAAATAATTTTTTGTAAGAAATTGTTTAATAGCAAGTGTTTCTGATTTTTTTCAGACGAATTACCAATTCCTTCATATGTCATTATGCTTGTGAAAATTAGATAAAATTAGATAAGACAAAAATTATAAAATGAAAACTCATTATAAAATCATTTTTTTGTAAGAAATTACTTAACAGCGAGTGTTTCTGATTTTTTTAATTGGGGCT
>NW_014542914.1:584558-607104 GCF_000741045.1 Vigna radiata var. radiata
CCCATGTATATATATATATATATATATATATATATATATATATATATATATATATATATATATATATATATATATATATATATATATATATATATTTGGTTACTTCTAAATTTTTTACGTTTGATTGTTGTTCTTTTAAAACTTTGTCCATTTTTAATTTCTAATTTGATTTCACTTTGCTTATGTGCCACTTGCATATATAGCTATAGACTTTTTTTTTAGGATTTTATTTGCTACAATAATTATTGTTTATGTTGGTATAAGCAGTTTGAATGAAAGGTAGATGCATGAATATACATGGTGCTTGCTAAATAGCAGACAAGCATGAAGCAGCACAGTGCATGCAAATGCAATTGGCGTAAATCAAGCAAATCAAGACAGCTACTCATTAATAATGTCAATTAATTTGGAGAACATGCATGCATAGAAAAAATTTAGAATTTTTAATTTTATTGCTAAGTGTATTTAGTTTACAAAAATGATTTAAATGTGTAATTTAACTTTCAATAGTTATATTAAAATGTGATGTATGATAGGTTAGAGTTGTCACATCGATTATAAATAAAATAAATTTATATATAAAATAATGCATATTATCTTACAAGATAATTTTGCACTAAAACTAGTATTTTTGTTGCATCACCTTTGGACGCTGAGTAATCATCGTCAGGTGTCACTTTATAAATTTGCAAACAAAGGTGTCAAAAAGGTCTTACAGGTACCTAATTACTACCAGGCGATGCTTAAATACCATTAGACATTAGTGAAACAGTAAATCCATGACTTTGTGACATTGAATAATAGTTACTTGACACTAAATCATAATTTTATAAAACCTTTTAATACTATATATGATTTATATTTTGTAAATAGTATGATTAAAATTAATTCAATTCACCTTGACTTATGAAATTAACATTTTAGATCTAAATTATTAAAATGAGTCAAGTATTGTCACTAGTGCAAAAACGCTGTTTAACGTCGGTTAATTTGGGTTTTTAACGTTACTTTCCCAACCGACGTCTATACGGGTGACGTCTATGTGACGTTGAAATTCATCCAACCGACGTCTATATACATGTCAGTTAACGATATCCACCGACGTCTATATAGACGTCTGCTTATACTCAAATCGACGTCTATTTACTCTATATAGACGTCCGCCTATTCCTAAACCGACGTCAACATGAATGTATAGAGGTTGTAAATTACACTAACCGACGTCTATGTTCTTATAGACGTCGGACCATGCACTAACCACGTCTAACAAGGGCGTTGTGTTTTAGTGCAGTTTTGATCCAGACTTTCGGTAGCATTGTGTAACACTCTCCTCTTGCTAGTTTCCCCACAAAAAAAGCTTGCGTCTTTTGAATCTTCTATGACATTCAACCCAAAACCGAACCTGAGTCCATGACTACTTCCCATTATTCAACCATAAAGGAAAAAAATTACGGTGATACGAGAACTAGACAAGGACCCAAGTTCCATTTTGGGTCGGAAGCCATAGAAAACTCAAAAGATCGCCACTCTTCTTGTGAGGAAGCAAGCAAAGGGAGAATGTTACACTATGTTACCCAAAGAAAGGATCAAAACTGCACTAAAACACAACACAAAGAAAGCAAATTTTAATTAGTTGAACGACAAGATAATCGCTAAAAAACTAAAGAAAGTTTAAACGGTAAAGCATAAAAAAAAACCACGCACCTAGGATGCAAGAGAGAAAAAGGCGAGGACGAAGACAATAACATATTGAGAAACGACAATGCAATACCACAAGAGATAAAAAGTAGAGGTGCGCAAGCAAGTAAAAGAAGAGGAGAAGTAGAGAAAAAGGAGAAGAGATGAAGACGTGATCAGAAACTGAATGGTGTGAAGAGTCTGCAGTCTATTTAAAATGAAATGGGGCGTCGGTTGTTCCCGAAACCGACGTCTATAGACGTCGGTGTTTCAGGAGATCCGACGTCTATGAAGCTGAAAAGATTGACGTTTTGGTTTCCTTCAGGGTAGTTCACGTCGGTGCCCCTCAGAACCGACGTCTACATTGAAGAATTTTTGTCTTCCCGCCTTCCAGACAGGCCTTAGACGTCGACGTTTGACTACGTGACATCTAATTGCCTGGGGAATTAGGTGAACAACATTAATTGTAGCCCAGTCGACATCGCTTTTTCACGGGATCCGACGTCTATTCGACGTCTAAAGCTGAACCGATTGACGTTTAATTTCCTGTCAGTGACGTAGACGTCAGTACCCTTTCTAGTCGACGTCTAAGCTCCTGGGAATTTGATGGGCAACATTAATTGCAGCCTAGTAGACGTCGGTCCCCGTGAACACCGACGTCAATGGACTGTCTTATCACATACCTCAGGCAATTGGACGTTAGTTTGCGGCAGGTGTGACATCTATGATGTCATAGACGTCGCTGGACATCGAAACTGACGTCTAATTTTCCAATTTATTTACGATAATGCCACTGTACAGTAATAAACGTTGGATTTTCACGAAACCGACGTCTAATGGGTGACGTTAAACAACGTTTTTGCACTAGTGTGTTTATATGAGAACATGCTTAATACAATTATTTAAAAAAACGTTTATTTATTGTTGATTACTTTATGTCCATTTATGATTGATCCAAATGAAATTTGATTAATCTAATTATGAATATGATTATATTGTATTGTGTATATATACTAAATATTTAAATAGTTCACTTTTTTAGAATTGTTGTTTTTTCCATTGTATATAATATTGCATAAATAGAAAATGTCACAATATTAGTAATCAACTTTGGACACAGATAGACAATTAGTTTTACTATTTTTTTTTTCATTTAAATGATATATAGGGTGAAAATATTATCCCAAATAAATAAGAAAAAAAAGCTAATGCCCATTTTTCTTAAAAATGTTTTCGTTTCATTTGTATTCTCTCTCTCTCTGTTTTTTTTTTTTCTTTCTAAAAGTAGTTTCATTTTCAACTCATTCATGGACGCGTAGGGCTGAAATTGTTGAACTAAGTATATAATTAATTTTATTTAAATTAATTTCCACATGATTTTTCCTTTTTCACTTTGTTATGATTGCAAAGAGCTATTTCTATACCGTAACATGTTGAATGGATTAGGGATAATGTTTTTGTAGCAATAATTTAAGTGTTGTCTAACAATCAACTTCTGAAACAATAAGGTCCACATGTAAAACCTGACTTAGAATGCACCTCAAATTAACGTTATATATTCAGAGACGTGCACGAATCAATTAGATGAAGACTATAGTTAATAGATATGTGATGGTGAGTTAAAGTGATGAATCCTTCAGTAATGATGCATTATTGAATGGATAATTGAGAACATTTTTTTAATAATATTATAATATCACGTATGTGTCATTTTGTGATGGGTTCATGTCAGTATTTATGATTATTATTATTATTAATTATGAAATAATTTTAGATTAATCATATAATGGCACGTGGATAATATTAAAATGTTGTTAAAAAATATTATCAAATTATCATTATCTTTATTGAAAACAGATTTTACACTGCATTCTACGTGTTGCAACTCAAAAAAAAAAGTTAAAGACCGACATTCACATTATTTGTTTTATACATTTGTATTTTTCTTTAGGAAGATAATATTTTGACAACATTTTTGACAACAGGACATGTGTTATTATTTTATTGGTTTATTTGAATTTATGTTTTAAAAAATATTTAAAACGGACCAATCATAAGCTGCAACGTATACGTTGTCAAAAAATTGTTAAAAAAATTGTTGTTAAAGACACTTTTTCCTTTTCTTTATCCAAACAATGTCTTTGTCAAGCGTCCGTCCAAATGAAGAAGTTTCAACCCAGAAGCTACCATGAACATGATGATGGCCATGTTGCTTTTCAAAGAAAATGGGAAAAACTGTATTTGTGCATGGTTTTTTTATTATAACTAACACAATCTTATCAATTGTAATAGTAATAGTAATATTTCTGTATACATTATAATTATTTTTAGTATATTAGATATTTCTGTATAATATATCAATAGTTTTATAATAAATGACATAACAATCTTAGAATACACATTCTCATATCATAATGTAGATGAATTTATACTTAACGTTTATAAAATGGGTAAAGTTGTTAGAATATATTGTTTAGTGAAACAACTAACTTGATATTGTTTATTGTCTAACTTTTTAAAGATAAATATTTCAAATAAATTGTGTTAGATATTATTATGAATTTTGATATTTTAATTATCTTTCCTCTTCAACGTTTATTAATTATTTATCATTATATAAAATTGTATTAAAATAATAAAAATGAAAACAAAGCATAAAAAACCAAATCAAATCCAAAATTTATCGATTTCTCGTTACATAAAATTATATTAAAATAAAAAGGAAAGAACATGAAAAACAAAGTATGAGAGACCAAACCAAATCTATAACAAAAAATTTATTTATCGTGAAACGAACAAATTATACTTATTATAAAAAAGGTACGAAGATAAAACATTAAACTACTTTGTTAATAAAATTCAAATTATCTAAGTTATAAATTTATCATTATAATGATGGTTTTTACGAAAAACATAAAAAAACTTGTGAATTTATGTTTACAAAAAGCATATGTGCATATCTCCCAGAAGCTCCAATAATCACTTGTCAATCCAAACTAAATAGAATCACTCTCTCACCAAAGCTTTTTCCACCAAACATACTCCAAAACATAAATTACCTAAAAAACTAAAAGCACTACAAGAAAAAAAAGTTATTACCTATAACAAACATCTAACAAAATCCGTAGATAATAAAATTTTATTTACAGACTATCTACAGAAAAATAATCTATAGGTAAAATAGTCATATAACAAACGTTATTTATAGATTTATCTATCAATAATTATCTATAGATAAATCTATAAGTAAAATTTATAAATAATTACTTATGAATAAATTTATGAATAAATTCATTGATGATGTGTTTGTTTCTCTACATATAATTGGGAGACAACCTTAAGAAAAAAATTCTCTCAAAATTAGCATTCAATATATAATCAACAATATATATATATATATATATATATATATATATATATATATATATATATATATATATATATATATATATATATATATAAAATTAATACCTATTTTAGTCTCTCGATTTGTAGGATCTGTTTAAAGTTGTCTTTCCTTCTTTCAAAAGTTCACTAACATCCTACTTTTTACAAAAATAGTGTAAGTTGGTCCTTTTTTCTTACGGCGTTAAAAAACTAATACCAGAATTGCTCTGCTGGCCAAAATTGATAACGGTTGATTTAACGCGTTTGTGTGTGTATATTTTGTGAACAAATCAACTCCTTCATAGCTTTTACCTTGTTTTATCCTCACGTTTAGTGTGTCTTCTAGTTTTCTTGTGTTTTATTTAGTATATGTTTGTTTTCACCTCTAATCTCTATGTTTGAGTGTGTGAAATAAATGAATAGGAAGCAATTCTAGTGGAGGAAAACAAACAAGAACTCAAGGGAACATGTTTTGGGACAATAAAAGATCAATTTGAAGCAAATACCCATGTTGGATGCCTTTGGAAGCGTACAAGAGCCTGAATTTTTGAATGCTGTCAAAACTGTCATGCCCGGGCGCCCCTAGGGGGCGCTGGGTGCCCTTCTGTGTGCTGCAGCCCAATTTCCATGCCTGGGCGCCCCAAAAGGGCGCCCGACGTCTTGTGGTTCATTGTTGGTGCTTAATTATAGCGCCCGGGTGCCCTTGGGGGGGGGGTGGGCTGAGCGCCCTTTTTCTACAGATTTATGCCTAGGCGTCCCAGAAGGGCGCTGGGCGCCCTTTGCTTCGCTGTTTTACCCAGAATTTGGCGCTTGGGCGCCCCAGAAGGGGCGCTGGGCGTGACTTTCCACTAATGTGTCAAAATGGGTTATTTAAACATGGATCTCGCGATTTTTGGGGCATTCTTCTCCTCCTACACTTCATTCTTCACCTAGAGAGATTGGGAGAGGCCCTTGGAGGCTATTTGGGGNGTTGGGAAGCTCTCCCACTCCTCCTTGGGTCTTCAAGCTTCATCAATGGTGATTTTGCCCCTTTTGGGTTGAGGAAGAAATGGGTCACAAATTGGAGATGGAGNTGCGAAGGGGAGGCGCAAATGGAGCATGGAGCAGCTTCCAAGAACCTTGGGAAAGGCTTTGCATCTTCTCTTTGGTTCCAATTTCTTCCCTATCTCTTCAATTTTGTAGACCTAAGTTCTCCACCATGGAGGGCTTTTCCTATTTGTTGAGATTAGTTGTAAAACATGGAATTCTTATGTATTTTGTGATGTTAATGATATATGCTTTTCCAATTCATGTTAGTATTTTATTTCTATGCTTAATGCTTGTTGTGGCTTGATCACCCATGACATGAATTTTGGTTCTTGATGTATTGAGAAATATGATTCAC
Source organism: Vigna radiata var. radiata (assembly GCF_000741045.1). Lineage (NCBI taxonomy): Eukaryota > Viridiplantae > Streptophyta > Magnoliopsida > Fabales > Fabaceae > Vigna > Vigna radiata. The sequence goes on from NW_014542914.1 coordinate 591,007, forward strand.
TACAATAATACATAGAATTACCGACGGCCAAAATCTGTCGGAAATGTCCAAAATCTGTCGGTAATGACATTTTTTCGACGGATTACCGACAGTCATAACTCCGTCGGTAATAACGTTGTCGGTAATACTTACCGACAGAAAAATATAATCGTCGGTAATTACCGAAGGAAAAATTCGTCGGTAGTTGCCACATAATTTGTCGGTAATTACCGAAGGAAAAATCCGTCGGTAAGTCCGTCAGTAAATATCTCGATCTGGTTCATCTTCTTCCTCTTTCCCCTTCTTCTTTTTCTCAGATTTCAAATTCTTTAATCAACCTTTCTTCATTCCTAAACCAAAAGAACAATCCAATTCATTCCAAAACCAAAATCAAAGACTAAATTTAGGTTCTCCAATTGTTTTAGAAACCCTAAAATTAGGAAAAATGCCTTAGTTTTTTAGCATCCATATTGTCTTCATTTTCCTCTTGTCCGCGTGGTTCTCCCACGGCAGTGATGTCGTTCTCCCATGGCAACAGTGAAAACAGAAGAAAAAAAGGGTTGCACAATGAGCTGAAGCGTGAAAGAGGAAGAAAAGAGACATTAACGGTGCTGACAGTGGTTGCAGACAAGAAAGATGGAAGCGGCCTGACTAAACGGAGCGACGATCTTGCTGAATGGAGATGGAGACGGTTTTGATTTGTAGCTACAATGGAGTGGAAGAGAAGAAAAAGATGGAGTGGAAGATGGAGAAGTAAGAAAAACAGCAAGTTCCACGCACAAATGAGGAAGAAATGAGAAAAAACGAAATATATAACACTCTGCTCGCGGACAGAGAGAAAAAATGGGCGGGAAAATTCCCGCTCAATTTACCGACGGATGTATCGACGGCTTTTTCCGTCGATAATTAAAATAATGGGCGGAAAAATTCCCGTCCATTTTACCAACAGATGTTTCCTTAAGTAAATGAAGGGTCCATTACCGACGGATTTACCGAGGGATATTTTCCTTCGGTAAATGTAGGGTCTATTACCGACGGATTTATCGACAGATTTTTTCCTTCGGTAAATGAAGCGTCTATTACCGACGGATTTATCAACGGTTTTTTTTTTTCCAGTAAATGTGAATCGCGTTATTGACGGATTTATCGATGGATTATTCTTCGGTAATGATTTCGTCAGTAAAATCCGTCGGCAAGAAAACAAAATGTATTCCGTCGATAAAATCCGTCGATAAATTACAATTACCGACAAAAATATTTCCGTCGGTAAAATCCATAAGTAATTATCAAATTTCTTGTAGTGATTGAACCTATAATTGAAATTGAAGACTTATTGGATGGAATTGAGATGTTTGTGAATGCATGAGTATGAAATGGATGAATTCTAGTTTTGACAAATTGTAAATACACTATGTTAAATTCCTTGCACACCAACTGTTTGATAAAATACCAAAAAGAGTTTCTTGTGTTGTTTTTGTGCACTTTGATGTCTAATTGAGTTATAAAAGGAAGAATTGTTATGTGTTGCACAAGTCCCTTGGGAGAGAACGATATTTATCACTTGCTACGCTGCAACCGGTGCACTTGCCGTTGGTTTTGCAACCAACAAAAATTAAATGATTTGTCCAATTAGTCCAATTAGTTGGCAAGTTCAGCCAATGAGAGACTGTCAGTGGCAGTCCCCTTTCCACTCAAGCTTTATCACACTTCTTCATCTTCTTCAATCATTGTAATCATCTTCGTCATCAATCAATCACACTGAAATTCAGTTGTCAAGAAACAAAAAAATTAAAGTGAGGGAGAAAAACCTTCAGAGGGTGAAGACCTAGTTCATGAGATTGTTGTTCTTCTGTTTCTGTGTTGCTTGAATCAAGTGTCAACGCTAATTGAGAAGAAGAATCTAACGTTTGATGATGAGCATTTTCGGAGTTATTGGCGTTGTTGCTCTCTGATTCCTTTTTCTTTGCTATGAAATCCATAATCCCGTGCGACTTCCCAAACCCTAATCCCCTTTTCCCAAACCCTAATCCCCTTGCACTGGAGTGGTGCTACATCTGCAATATTGGAGATGTGTTCAAGATACCATGATAGTAAAGGGAATTGTCACGCCATGGAAATAAGAAAATCAAATTTAGGAATTACCAACAAAGGGAAGTACCATCATCACCCACTTGAACATTGTTTGGCAGAAGACTTTCAAATTTTTAGTCAAGTTTCATACTAAAAAGATGAGGCTGTATGAGCATTCAAATGTTATGTAGTGGGGTACTAATCTTTTTGGCTCTGACCCTGCATATAGTCCTCGATACTATTGTGACATAATTCAACCTAATACTGGTGATGTCTATAATAATGGGCACTACTTCCATAGCCACTATGCTACTCAACGTAACCAAAAAAAGAATGACAAAATCATTGCACGAGCTCTTCAAGAACAATTTTCATGATTAGATATTTGATGTGAGGGATTTTGGCCATCTGAACTTCTCTAGTAACTCAAATGGCATTACCTCAAAGCCAAGAAAGGCCACGAATAAACCCTGAAGGTTCCTCCACTGCATTACCTTCGTTCCCAAATTGCCAATTGATTTTAACCTAAAACTAATTTCATTTAACCCAATCTACGTCATTAAGTTTTATTTTAAAATTGACACCTCAATTCTCTTCAGAGTGCCACGTAATGATAAACTAGACAACTAATTCACTTTTTGCCAACGGGGCAAATCTGCCGTTATAACATTTTTAACACCGTATGTAAAAAGGACTTACATGAACTATTTTCACAAAATATAAGACGTACGTGAACTTTTTAAAAAAAGGAGGACAACTTTGAATATACCCTACAAATCGAAGAACAAATAAGAACAACCTTCCATGATGGAAACCAAAAACATGCAAGCCCTCTCCCAAGGTTATTAGCAGTTGCTCTATGCTTCAATTGCACCTCTCCTTCACATTAACACCTCTAATTCATGGTCCATCTTCCTCTTCAATCCCAAAAGGGAGAAAACTACTATGGATGAAGGAGGAAACCCAAGGAAGAGAGGAAGAGCTTCCTAACACTCCAAAAATCCTCCAAGAGCTTATCCCAAACACCCTAGATGATTATATTCATGTAAGAATGAGGAATTATGAAAACCCTCACGAAAACATATTAAATATCCACTTTCGCTTATCAGGGCTGATAAACTCGTCCAACGACTTCATTATCGTCAAGTGAGGCCTAAAAGTTGATGCTCTCTGACTTGTAACTCGCTAGGAACAACTTGAGTATTACAATTTTATGTTGTCAAACTCGTCTATCGAGCCAACCAACCAACCTAGCGAGTCAGTCTGCACCCAACGGGGATTTTCTGGTCGTTTAGGGGCAATCCATGGCAGTATAACCCTACAAGTGAGTCATTTTTTATGTTTGCAACCTTGGATGCAATTCTAGAGCTCCTAAAGTGGATATTTGTCTAAAAATAATTTTTTCTTGTTCAGTCATACTTCTTTGAGTTCCAGCCTGTTTTTTTCACTAAAATTATTTCATATTTCCTTATGTCACACACTAAAAAAGAGATTAAAGATAAAACAAACAAATACTAACTAATACATAAGAACAACCCTACCAATACCATTGCAATGGAGACCGTTGCCACAATGTCATTAGTGTTAGTGTCAATATCACTTATGAATCTCTTGTATTTAATTTATTTATTTTTACTCGATTGAGTGTTGATTTTGTTTAAAATCGTATAATACTAATCTTTTTTCCTTTCGCGTAGGCCTTGTGCTAAAAGCTTTTTTCCTTTCTTTTACAAAAATAATAAAGATATGTTTTTAAAGGTTTATAACACACGTGCGACCGTTCGCGTCAGCCTTGTGTTAAAAAACCTTTTTCTTCTTCTTTAAAAAAAAAAGAGGTTATTTTAAAAGGTGTAAGCACACGTGCGACCATTCGCGTCAGCCTTGTGTTGAAACCCTTTTTCTTCTCCTATTTCAAAAAAAAAATTATTTTAAGAGGTTTAAGCACACGTGCGACCGTTCGCGTCAGCCTTGTGTTGAAAACCTTTATCTTCTTCTCTTAAAAATAAACAAAAATTGTTTTAAAAGGTTAAAGCACACGTGCGACCATTCGCGTAGGCCTTGTGCTAAAACCTTTCCCCTTTTCTTTTTATATAAAAAAATCTTCAAAAACCAAAAACAATCAATTCTTAAACATTTCCTAAGCAATTAGCCAGAACTACGTGATCCTTGATTCTCCATCCAAAGTGGAGATACGTAGGAGCAAGGCTAGTCCTTGTCAGGCTCACTTTCCCAAAAATCCAAATTTTCCAAACGAACTTTCCAAACAATTCTCCAAACAAATTTTCCAAATGGTTTCCAAAAGAACTACGTAACCCTGATTTCTCAGTCCAACTGAGAATACGTAGGAGCAAGGTCAATCCTCGTTGGGCACAAAAAACACAAAAAAATATTTTGTTTTCTTTAGAGTTTTATTTTTTAGGGGAAATTAAACATTTTGCAAACCACATCAAATTCGCGTATTTAGTTAAAGGTACTGCCTTAGGGCAGGCGTTGTGGGGGTGCTAACACCTTCCCCACACGTAACCGACTTCCGAAACCAGAATTTGGTTTTGTAGACCTTGCCTTATCATTTTACGGTTTTTCCGTAGTTTTCCAGAATAAACTATGGTGGCGACTCCAAACTCTTTTTCAAAATATTTTTCTTTTTTGGATCGTCGTCCCGTCGCGATTTTCCGGTGGCGACAGTTCTATTTTACGAAAAAATGGTAAAAGTATTATTTATTTTAGGGTTAAATATGTTTTTAGTCCCTATACTTTAAGACGATTTTGGTTTTAGTTCCTCTTTCAAACTAAGGTACAATTTAGTCCTTCAACTTTAAAAACTTTGGTTTTAGTCATTTTTACCAAATTTTTTTAACTTTATTTGCTGTTTCAAGCACTAAATGTGTCAAACAGTATAAACAATCCAAATGCTATAATGAAACGCGTTTGAAACAACAAATAAAGTTAAAAAAATTTGATAAAAGGGACTAAAACCAGAGTTTTCTAAAATTGAAGGACTAAATTGTATCTTAGTTTGAAAGAGGGACTAAAACCAAAATCGCCCTAAAGTATAGGGATTAAAAACATATTTAATCCTTTATTTTATAAAATATTAAATGTAGATGTAAAATTTTTATTGTAATTCTTAAATTTTAATATTTGAAAAATTAAAAAATATATATTTTTCTTTTGTTAGCATACTTATAAATTTAATTTATAATATATTACTAAAAAAGGACATGAAATTTAAACTAAATTATGAATATATTTTACATCTTTTAACCTAATTAAATAATTTTATAAATTTGTAATTTATTTATTTTTATTGGTAACTAAATAGAATTCAACTATTTTTTTGAATAAATTATAGTCTAGTTGACTTGAACAAATTGAACAAATCCTACTAACATAAATTTATGATTGAAAAATAAAAATATATAAAAACTAAATTGAATACAAGATATATCCATTAACACGTAATGTTGATTCTAACTGTTGACACTAACACATAATATTAATCTTTTCATGTTACACGAACATAATATTAATCTTTTCATGTTACACGATACTAACATGTAGAATTTTTTTTTAAAAAAAAAACAAAGCCAATTTTTTTTTTTTAAAAAACAAATAAAAAATATTAAAAACTGACATGTGACATTTACAACTACCATATTAATCTCAATTTATCCAAAGGAATAAAAAATGAATTAACGATTAGTAAGTAAACTTTTTTTGTATGCTATGCCTTAAATTATAAAGTCAATAGAACCTGCCCAGAATTACATAGAAATTATAGAAAAAAGTATTTTTAACAATACTTCTTTTACAATTTTTTAATAAAATGATAGTGTTTGATTAATCTGTTTCAAATATTTTTAAAATCTAAATTCAAACAGACTAATATTATCAAAAAAATTATTAAAAAACTTATTAAAATATCAAAATCCAACATTATGTATCAGTATCAGGTAATTAGATATACAAGGCACTAAAATAAACAGTCACTGAAAGAGTGAAAAGAAAGTAAATTAAAATTTTGATAACAAAGCTAATAGTCGATATTATGCATGATAATTCAAGAACACATGAACTATTATTTTTAGTCTTTTTTTTTTTTTTTTTTTTTTATGAACGTACATTTTCTTTTTTTTTTCGAAATAATAAAAATCGCACTAAAATAAACAGTCACTGAAAGAGTGAAAAGAAAGTAAATTAAAATTTTGATAACAAAGCTAATAGTCGATATTATGCATGATAATTCAAGAACACATGAACTATTATTTTTAGTCTTTTTTTTTTTTTTTTTTTTATGAACGTACAGTTACTGACTCTTTCTAAAATCATGGGAAATTCAAGGCATGTTCAACTTGTTACCACACTTGCACCTCCACGCTTCTGGGTAGTACTCTGCAGTGACCGGAGTACCCGGCGGCACCGTCACATGCACCGGTCTGCAGGGTGTACAGTTGCCACACTTGGAAGTGCACAGCGGTGGTGATGAGCCAGGTCCAACCAGAAACCTCCTTGCCCAATCCGAGGAAATCTTTGCTTTGCTTTCAAACACCGTGCCATGTCCAATTCTCCCCTCATATTTCTGTTCAAAAACATAGTTACTCAGAAATTACTTGCAACAAAAAAGGACACAAACACCATGGACCATACAAACAGAAATTTGAGTGTAACGTGTTTTCTCTAATCTCTAGTGGATGTCGCAAGTGGGACCAGAAGGATGCATGATCCTTATTAGCATGCATGAATACTGAATAGTCACTGCTCAATTCAGAAGCACATGGTCCACTGGCCCCTTGTGTTACTCAATCACAGTTGACTCATGTATCAGACGGCTCATCTTTTGCAAAGCTTCCTGCACCCTGCAACTATTTTTTGCTGCATTTATTACATCTTCTGTGTCTGGGAGGGTAAAATGTTGGAGAAGACTTGAGAAAATACTGTCAACTTTTTTCAATTACTGAATTAGACTTACACTGTTTAGCTTAATCACCATTAAGAAAACTCTAATCAGGTCATTTCTATAATGGCCTTGAAAATAAGTAATAGTTAAGGAACATGACTTCTATTGTGACAATATGGTAACGTTAATTAATGGTAGGTGATGGTTGTTTATACCTGATCATCTGCATGAGTTTTGGCCAACATGGGGCACTTGCTTGCATCTGCATTGAATAAGGGAGGGAAGTTTAAGTGATTTGAGGAAAAGTAAAGAAGGTGAGGGAAAAGTAGAAAGATTGTGGTGTTGCATACCTAAACATGCAATGGAAGTGGCATCAGTGGTGGTGCTGAAGATGAGACACAGCATGAAGAAAAAGAAGTTTGTTTTGTATATGAAGTAGTTGGAATTTGATATCTTCCTCTCCATTACAACAAGAAGAAAGCCTCTGAATCGATCAACAAGACTTCGATGCAGAGGTTGCAAAATATGCCTGACACTCTCTTGACCTTTAAAGAATCTCTCTCCACTCTCAAACTACAAGCCACACTTGTAGGGTTTACATGTACGTGCCATGCAAATGTGAAGCTAAACAAACACCTAAGTACCTATCACTTTAAACCATTTGTCTGATTTGTCTAGGGTTTAAAAAGCATATATATGATGTAATTTAACACAGAATACACCAATGTGAATGTGAAACTAGACATTAATGGGTGGTCTAATAACAGATAGAACACCATGTCTAATAAACAACAAATATCGTTAGAATAGGTTTGAACTATGACTCTGATACCAGATTAGAAATAGACTTTAAGCCTAATTTAACCTCACAAAACTGATTTGTAAGACGAGATTTGCACTCACTTATATACACTATGAATGGATGTTATCTCTAATTGACGTGAGACTTCCAACAACAAAACGGTTAAACTAAAATTTAATATCTATATACAGCTAACTGTGCTAAACATAATGATTAATTTTAATATAGAAGTAAAAGATGTAAGATTGAAGGAAGAATATTGAAAATAAGTGTTGGACAGTAGTGAAATACTGAATTAGAGTGATATAGGTACAATGTTGAAGTGTAGACATCAGACGTACATTGAGAGAGAAGTAGAAGAAGAGAAAAAGTGGATTGATCGAATGTGACAAAGGGTTATGCAAGGAGGTGGTGTGGGTTGTGGCAGAGGTGTTTGCGTTACACAAGACATGACAGATTAACAGCAAACTAGTAAGAAAACATCCCAATCTATGCCAATCATAGCTTCATAGGCTATATACCATGTTTGGCAAACCAGACACTCAAATATTGTACCAAAACACCCTATAATTAATCACTCCTGTTACTTAAGTAAATTTACTAAAGTTTTAATCTTTTCTCACATAATTTGGATTTCAAAGTATATATTAATTATTTAAGGTCTCTAAAAATTAAGTTAATTGTTTTTTTAATAATGATTGATTTGTATTAATATAATAAAAAATATTACTACTGGAATTAGAAAATTTTAGAAGGATTTTACAAAAGAAGTTGAATATTTAAGATTAAAAAAATAAAGTTAAGTTTAAATGCTTAAACACTTGTATCAATCTTATTATTAGAGTAAAATGAAAATGTATTCCCTTGCATTTTTTTTTTAATTACAAATATGTCATTTGTATAAGGAAACATAAGCATCACAACATTTTGTTCTTTTTTTATGGACTGGATTATCTACTTTCCTTAGTGATGAAATTTGGAAGAGACAACTTGTGGAGGGTAATCATTTCATGTATTAGTTTTTTTTTTTTTTTTTATGAAAAAGTGTAAAAGGACTTTATCAATAGAAGCCCAGTTGGAGATTTTTGTAACAGGATTGTCTTGCATGCTTTTTTTTTTCTTTTTTGTTTTTTGTTTTCCTTATTGCTATTTTTCCAACACACAGAAAGGGATAACCATTTCATTCTTCTGCTGCTTTCTGCTCTCACAGCAATAATCCTTGTCCTCACTTTTACTTTCTATTTTCCCTATGCAAAAACTACTTAACAACTCCATTTTTGAAATAATTGAAAAAATATGAATTGTAATGAAATATTTTTATCTAAATAATTGTAATTTCGGTCCTGTATATCCTTTTTTATGTAACTTTAGTTTTCAAATTTAAAAAGTAATCATAGTTTTGTTTCAATTTTTAATTTTACAGTTCATTTTATTTTATTTTAATCTAATTGAACCTTAAAATTAACATATGTGTTGAAGGTATCATATAAAAACAAATAAATATATTAAATATAAAAACAAAAAATAAACATGTATAAAGTAGAAAAGTTAATTAAAATTATCTATCTTTTTTCTAATTTTGAAAGCTAAAATTGCAAAAAAGAACTTAAACCATGGATCAGAAATTACACTTTGAGTCATATTTTTACTATAAAATTAAATGAATTGTTGGTCGTGATATTCATTCTCCAGTTGAAAATGATAACATATCTGTGAGTGCTTGACTTAGTTTTATAAAATGTGTCAAGGAAATTTTCTTGAATCACTGATTTGAAGTCTACTAATAACTTTATACAATTTGAGAATTCAGACACATGTAATGTATACGTAGCCAAGGTGGAAGAACAAGCTATAAAATTAACATTGAGTTTGACCATAGCCAAAAGCTGAGAAGTTCATATATGTTTGTTCTCCAGTGAAGCACATTATCTGGTTCTACTACACAGTCTTTCAGAGATCACATATAGTGTTCCCTAACTTTCATTTGGTAGCAATTTCAAATCTACAACCTTTTTGAAAACTAAGGTTTTCTATTTCTTTTTTCTTTTACCTTTTGCTAACAATTAGCATAGCATTCACTGGCTAAGAATTTGTCAACTCTACTTACCATATGCAAAAGCTGCAGTATATATATTCAACATCTATGCCCTAATCACAGATCCAAATATGAAAATATAATATAAGTCTAAAGCATATAGTATTTGGGTATGACAGCTTACTCAAGATACTAAACTTATGCTAAAGTTGACAGTATATCTATGAATTATTTTAACATAAACTTGCATTGTACAACACTTTTTATTTTACAGGTCTCTCTCTTCTCTTATAGTTTGTCTTTTTGGTTATGGAAATTGAGAGTGCTTTAGGTCTATGATTCTGACAAAGCTCTTATGAAGCAGTTTTTTTGATGTCAGGTTGACAGTGTACCAAAGCTTCGCCTAGTTTGAATTAGGGCCATGGAAAGGAGTATGGAGACAAAGAAGCAAAGGAGGTAAATCTAGAACATGACCCGCATGTTATGGTTTTGAATGGACAAGTAGAGCACTTTTAGCACAACACAAGCAAAATAATACATACTGCAGGCTTTATATGTGTAAGTTGTTTTGTTATTGTGCATGATGGAATTTGGTGAGAAATTGAGGAGGAGATGAAGGAATCACGGATTTGGTGAAAAGGAAAGTGAGGAGCTGAGAGAGTTATAGGTTGTTCAGACGCTGTTGTTTTGATGCATGCTTGTTGAATGGCTGTCATAATATGCAAGATATGATGTCTCCAGCAGCTTCCTTCGAATCACATAGTTTGCATGGTGGAAATGTGATGGTGACATGTGCAGGCAACTGTGTCCTAATAAGGTTCTCATTCTCTCAATTATTCAGCTTGGAATAAATGCTGGCTGACACTTTTTATTCTTTCTTTGTTTTTTCCCTTACCCTTTTTCCTTAACTCATTTGAATTTCGTAGATGGATATATCTTTATCTGATCTCTTTCTTTATCGTGTGCTATGGTTTTCCACATTCCAGGAAAAGTATAATCCGCAAGACAGTGATGGATTCTTCTGCTTTATGCAGAACTTCACGTGTAATATATAATGACCTTTTTTGTCACTAACTATCACTCAATTCAACTTCCCCGATAAAAAGAACTCACTTTTTTCTGTTTGATTAATCACGTCGAAATACAAACTTAATATAATTGTTTCTTTCTTGTTGCTTCATCCAACAACATTAACTCAAACATTATAGGATGCTTACGTTAGTTGATGGAAATTGTTACGATTCATCTTGTTCACTTGCATGGGGATATCCATCACTTAAAACATTGAAGGGTGGCAATTCTTAGGTAGTTATAAGGTAACAAAGTTCCTTAAATCATTGAAATACATTCAATATAAATGCCAGTAAAAAGATACTTTGGAGAGTGTGTTGGGAATCCGTGTAAGAACAAGTTTTACATTTGGATAAAAATGAAAAATAGAAATTATTATATAAAAATGAAAGATTTATTAACGTGTTACAGTTTTGGATAAAAAATTGTGTAAATTTTGTATGTAATTGGACTCATGTCTTATTGACAATTAACGATGATTTCAATTAAAAGATCATTTGAAATTATGAAATTTTACTTTTAGTTTATAAATTTGAAGTTAGTTACTCCATTTTTATAATTTATAGGAGGTAAATTATTCCATTTTTTAAAATTTTCTCAGGAGGTCTTGTAATGTTTTTTTTTTCTTGTCTTTGTTTTGTTGGCTGGTTGCATTCCTCTAATATGTTTTGCAGCGACTTGTTTGTACCTAAACTCTTTTTTTTGTTATCACATAACATGGCCAATCACTTCCTTTGGATTTTCCTTAATCAAACTATGCAACCAAAGGGGAAAACAGTGAAAAAGCAAGTTATGATGGGAGTACAGTTAGTAATTATGGGGCGCAAGAAACAATTACTACTGAAGAAACTCTTTTCCAGTTATGATGGGAGTACAGTTAGTAATTATGGGGTGCAGGAAACAATAGCATCTGAAGAAGGTGTCCCTACAAAAGTTTTGGGCTTGCTATTTGTATTACCTAGACATGCTAAATTCATTCCTTTTTCTTCGTTCATAATTCGTCCCTCTTTTTAAAGGATCCCATTATTTTAACACACTATTTTTGACACTCTTTTGACACAGATAGGTGTGAAGCTGTAATTGGTCCTTTTTTTGTTTTTTATTTTAAAAAAAATCTTGGCACTAAAATGAGAAGGGTTTAAAAATTTTGTCTTTCCAAATATACCCTTGTTCCTGTTTCATTACATTTTGTCTTCGATTTGGTTCTTTTTGTGGCATTTCGTTGTCCCCCTGCGTTGTCGTTCTCCCTCTGCTTTCTCTCTTTGACGTTTGGTTTGTGGTTCTCCTTTGTCGCCGTTTGGTGGAAATGGGAAGTCCGGGAAAGGAGTTTCGTTGTAGCAAGGTAAATGCGTTGTTGGGTTTTGGGTTTTTGGTTTGAGTTCTTGGGTGCTTGCGTTCTTGCATTGTTGGTGTTTTGTGTTTTTTGTTTGCGTTCTTGGGTTTTTGGTTTGTGTTCTTGCGTTCTTGATGTTGTGGTAAGGGTACTTTGTTTTTAGGTTTTGGGTTTTTGGTTTGCATTCTTGCGTTCTTGGTTTTTGGTTTCTTTGTGGGTTGTTCGACCCCTTTTGGTACAAATAACCTTAGCTAAGGGTACTTCATTTACAATTTTAGTACAAATAACCTTTCTTGTGTTTTGTTATATTAATTTCATATTTATAGAGTACTTAAATTTGGTAATGTTGAATTAGGTTCATTCCTTCAGTGCATTTGGGACGAACCACTACTTGAATATCGTTCACCGCAACGTAGTGAAGGGTTTCCCACCAGAAATATGTCCTCCATCAGTTGACCTCGTCAAGGAAACGCCAAAACTTGTCATTCGACCTCCGATGTGGGCAGAAAACAATGTCGATGTGGATGCCATCCTCCGTAAATTTGTTCCGCCAACTGACCAAGCATCATCATCATCCAAACAACTAGACCATTAATGAATAATATTGCATATGTTTCATTTATATTTTTTTGTGTAGGTCACAATGTGATTGACTTTAATGGATTAATGTAATAGTATGTTATGGAGGACTGTAATAGATAACATTACATATGGTTTCATATATCTTTTGTAATGGAGGTCAAAAGTATTACATATGTTATGGGAAGACTGTATTTTTATGAAAGTTATGTTGGAGATGATGTTATTGTAATGAAATCCTTCGGAGTTATTTTTTCAATATAAAAGCAATGTGATTGACTGAAAAAATACAAAAGTTTATCCTTCATCACCTAGAACCTAACTCTCACACATAAACAAGATTTGGACACAAAACCAAGTACTCTTGGCCTAAAAAACACAGAAATTCCCAAGTGGCCCCCCAGGTGACCACAGGTGGTTCCTTCAGTGCAACAGGATGTGCAGAACTGCAAGGAGAAACGCGTAATCGATTACCAGGCCTTGTAATCGATTACCATGCTGTTTTTTGCAGCAAATACTACAGCAATTGGCCTAAGTTACTTCTTTTTCCTCCACATATTGCAATTATTGGCCTAAGTCATTGTATTTTAATGCACAAATTGCATTATTTGGCCTATATTGCTAAAGAACTTTTATAAATTGCACATTAAGAAAGCTGGACATCGATCATGAATGAACAATGATGTATACATTGTAAAAGAACAACCTTGAAATCAATAATATTATTCCAATAATCATTTGCACAATGTATTCATATAAATTATTGTATGTTACATTGTGGACATAATCCAATTACACCAATCATATTACTATGAAAACAAATTGCCTTACATTTTTACAAAAGAAGAAATGTCCTACAACAATCCGTACACATCTAGCGCATCTAGTATTCTGATGTTATCTTCGTCCAGGTTCCAATCATGTATATATTGCTTTCTAATTGCAAGCAATTCCTCCTGAAATGAAAATATTCAACTAGTCAATTCAACCCAATCATAAAAAACTAATGAAAATGATATCAAGTCCTTACATTCGAATATGTTGGCATGCTTTTCCCATTGAATTTATCCTGTCCATCCCAAATTTGCATTGCACCACCAATGATAGTCATGGCAAAATGGAAGAAACAGCTACAAACAAACAAACAAAAGGAAAGCCAATACATCAAGAGCTGCTACATGTCAAATACAACCACAAACACAACGAAAAATAAACCCCACTCACAAAATCAGCTGCAAACACCAAAAAAATGGTGTCATCGAAATTCGTTCTACATGCACTTCTCTTAGTAACCCATTCATAAGAACAATGATTGATGAATCAAGAGAGATTCGAACCCGCCACTACACAACATTATAAAAAACATTTATTGCTTACCAAAAAAAAATAACAACTATATATAATACCAAGACTTTAACTTACCGTTGGTTTACCAGACACCATTGCAACTGCACAATAAATCAATGGTGGATTAGGGTTCCCAAAACACAAAAATATAAAAAATATAACAAAACCCAAAACCCTTCGACAAATACAATGCAACATAGAGCCACAACGCCCAAGTCGTCAAACGCAAAAGAGAGAGCTTACTGGCACAGAGACAGAGTGATTGCTACAAAAGCCAATGGAGAAAATAGCCCGAATGGGAGACACGAATGGAGAAACCAAGGTTTTGGACACCTGAACCCAACGGAGAGAGGACGCCCAATGTGAAAACGAAAGTGAAAGATTTCCCTTCAGAACGAAAACTAAAGTGAAAGAATGAAACCGCCAAATTGAAATTTCATAAAATGAGAATCCCTAAATTACCCTCCTCAGCGTTTTTTAAAAGGATTTCTTCTTTAACCCAAATAAGCCAATACAAAAGCGCTACGTGAATGTGTGTTAAAATTGTGTCAAAATATGGTGTCAAAAAAACATTTTCCCTTTTTAAAATAGTTATTTTCACATTTTCTTCTTTTCCTCATTTTCACTGTTCCCTTTAAAATGGAGATGAACCTTTAACCAATCAACCCGTCTCCTAAACCTTTTTTTTCTTTCCCAAAAAATATAAGCAAAGTATAATTATAAGAAAATTTCTGAAATATAATTTTAAAACCAATTTCAAAGAATACTTTATCTAAAATTACTCTGTAAGTACAAAAATATTTTTTTATAATAACTATTTATACTTATTATAATCACCACATATATATAAAAAGAGATGTGGTGACATAAGTGTAAATAAGATAATATTTTTCATATTGATTATAATTATAATAGGTATAAAAAAATGGACGTGATGGAAATACAGCTTGGAGTAGTTATGGTTCGCGCAATCTGTAGAAGAGATACTCATGTTGCCACGCAATGGAGGTTCAACAATGTTGTTTCTTGGTGGCAGATATTCAAAAATTCCTTCTATGACGAGGCAAGAAGAAGGTTAGGTGAATTTGGCCGGTGAAAGAGAAAGACGAATTATGGTCAAATTTTGCTATATCAGTCTATATTTAATTAATATAAAAAATGACATTTTTTGTCCTGGTTTTGAAACTGATATGAAAAATTAATACTTTCTATACTTTACTTTTTTATCGGTTTGAGAATAAGTATAAAAAACCATTTTTTAACAAGTATAAAAATGTTTTTTTACACCAGTAAATCATTTAAAAATTATTTTTCAAAACTCTACCGCAAAGTATGTCTACAATTTTAGAAGATAAATTTTGGAATGAGTACACGGATCAAGAATTTGATGAAGTATTTTATTTGGACAAAACAAATTTAATAAATTGAAATGAAATTGAGGCCAAATTTGCATATTGAAAAAGTATAGAAAACTAGTAAATAGGATTGAGAGTTGAACCAGAGTAAATTGTGAAGAATAGGGTTTTGGGTTTATACTTGTTTTTATAATAAGTTAAAATTAGGAAAAGGTTGCATATACAGAAATTCAGGGGCGTGTAAATAGAAAAAACGTAGCCTGTCATATCTCACTTGTTTCAGGCCTACGAAAATGCCCCTGAATGCCCAATATCAACTTGGGTGTTTCATCCTACACCTCCAAGACTTCATCCTGCACCTCCAACTTTTTCAAAAAATTTACTTTTAACCTTAGTAAATATCTATTTTACTTTTCACTTTCTATTTAAAGTAATCTTATATTTTTACCTTTGCATCTTTTTAATAAAATTTTTATAACTTTATATTTTATTTATAACTTTATAATTATTTAATTTAATTTAAAAACCAAATATTATTTATTATTTTTTTGTATTTTAATAATTAATAAAATATAATTTTTTTTCCTTTAAATTAAATTATTATTAAATTTTAAATAGAAAATAAAATTT
>NW_014542914.1:608394-610980 GCF_000741045.1 Vigna radiata var. radiata
TATTAAAGTTAAAAAATAAAGTTTTGAAAAAGTTAGAAATACAATATTAGGTGTTGGAGGTGTAGGATGAAACACCTTACTTTAAATAGAAAGTGAAAAGTAAAAAAGATATTTACTAAAGTTAAAAGTAAATTTTTAAAAAAGTTGGAGGTGCAGGATGAAACCTTTGGAGGTGTAGGATGAAACACCCTATCAACTTTTGGGAATAAAAAGTAAGTAAATATCTTTTTACACCTCATAATTGTTTTTCCACCCCAATAATTTCCTTCTGTACAGAGAAGTCTCTACTCTGACCTTTCTGTTTGTTTATAAAAAAAGAGTATTTTTTGCAGTTGAGAAATGATTTTATTTTTCACGAAAATGTTTTTAACTTACAATTAAGAAAGTCATTTTTTCATTAAAATAACTTTCTGATAGTATTACTCAGAAATATTCTTTTGAGTTACACAATTTAATTATGATCTTTTTTTCTACGTAAAAAAATTAAAATTATGAATTTAAAAATTACTTATAATTTCATAATTCATCGGTTATTGTTGAAGACGGAAAAAACTTCCTCGAAAATAAATTAAAATATATTTCTCTTTTAAATGGAAAAATTACAATAGATGGAACCAAAAGAAGATGGGGAGGGTAAAAAGGGAGAAGGTTTGGTAAACATGACCTTGAATGATATATCAAAGATAAAAGTATTTTTGTCTGTTAGACAATTTCATGCAAGAAGAAATATCCTTAAACTAAATAATAGGGTGATTAGATTAGGAATGACAAAGAAAATTTGAATTATATTTTAATAAGTAATTTGATTTGAATTATATTTTAAAATTATTATTTTTATCTAAATTTATATATTATAAATTATTTTTAAATGATTTTATTTTAAATTTTTAAAAAATAAAATGTAAAAATATCTAAATCTATATTTATAAATACTTGCAAGTATAGAAAAAAATTATAAATATATTTTCAGATATCCAAAAAAATAATAGGACAATGTTTTAACAGAAAAAATAACAAATAGACCGTTACCCTTACCGATCTAATCCCATGTCATTCCTAATAACTACAAGAAAGAAAAGGAGAATCTTATTTCCAAAAACAGCAACAATGTAATAATTACATTAATAACTTTTGTCTCATCTCACAATGTTAGAGTACAGGACACTGACGCATTCCCAAGGTTATGTTCTCAAAATAGAGAAACACATTCACAAGTTTCAGCCTCAGAACTCAACACGAACTACCGATGCATCCCACATTACACTTTCATTACTCCTGAGATTTTGTCTATACATTGTTGCTTTTGTTTTTAACCTCACTTATTTTTTCCCTTTCTACAACATTAACTGTCACAGTTACTTTAGCAACGGTCTAATTAGTCCCTTCTACAGAAAAAATATATACTTAGTTATTAGTCTTTGGAATCGAATAACATGTTAACGTGTTAATATTGTTTTGGTATTTTATAAACAAGTGGGGGTACAAATGACATTTCACATAAAATTACTCCAAATCTTTGCAATATATCAAGATAAATGAAATTGACATATCTTGTAAATTAGTGTAATTTCTCCCTCGCATATCAACTGAAACAAACATACTCAATCTCGCAAATCATTCCTCACATTTTCTACTCAACAGTGTTTCCCTTCATGTGAAGACAACGATAATGATGAGAAGGGCATAGCTAAACATAATTTATAAATTTAAGAATTAAATATGTTTTTAGTTTATAAACTTGGATGAAAAAAATGTATTATTGTCTCAAAATTTAATACATTTTGCACTATCATAAAATAGACTATAAAATAGACTTTTGACATCCGTTACTTTCGATATTTAATGTCAGAAAATACTCCATTGCCTTAATCAGACACATTAAATTGACGTTAGAATAGAAAACCGATGTTGAAGGATGTTAGCCATGGGAGAGTCCCACATCAATTGACAACAGATAACACAACACATTGACGTCTAATTAACACCACTTCTAACAAAAAATGAGCAACACTTGATGTCTGTTAATGCACTAACAAACATCATTTGATGTTGGTAATGATACAATCTGACATTAAATGATGTCTGTTAGTGCACTAACAAACGTCAAATATGTTTTTTTCTAAAATATTTTTTTTTGTTTTTACAACTTTTCCAAACCTAGAAAATAAAAAACTTCCAAAATAATTTTGAATGTTTCTAGCACATATTCAAAACTAAAAGTATGAAACTAACACAAAATAAAGTTATCAAAACTAAAACTATCAAAACTAAATTAATCAAAGTCTTGAAGCAAAATACAATTATTATTGTAAGTCTTAACATCATTGTTCTAGAAGATATGTTGCTCACTCCTATCATATCTTCTTCATTATGTCATTGTTGACTCACTGGCAAGTGTACCAGATCGTGCAAGTAATATAATCGGTAATGCCCGATATCGTTCTTCCCAAGAGATTCGAAAGGATCGTTCATGTGAATTAAAATAGTAAGACTTGTAGAGAAAGAATTAATTGTTTGGAATGCAAAGACAGAAAATAAACATGCAATGTGTTTGATTCAATTGACGAAAAAGACTATGGATGAATG
>NW_014542914.1:612145-660481 GCF_000741045.1 Vigna radiata var. radiata
CACTACAAAACAATGCAAAACAAGCATAATATCGCTAAAAACAACTTTTGACTCTCGACTGACTCATTTATTGAGTTTTACTTGATTCTAAGCTCGTTCTAAGTCTTAAAGGGTGTAATTTGGTCTAAATTGACATATGAAAATAACTGTTTTTCAACCGTTATCAGTCATCTATTATAGGTGACACATTCTTGAAAAATTGTAAAAATAACACAACTTCATTATCTGTGCATACTAATGTCTAAAGTTTAATGTGATTTGTAATATGTGAAAGATATATATTATTACATTAGACCAATCATCTATAATTTCTGCTTGAATGATGGTTTTGATTCAAGACATGACATTATAACCACATGCCCGTGAATCTGGTTGCTTGTTATACTAAACCTGACGAAGAAAATAATCACATATCAAAGTTATAAATTGACATTCAAAAATTAATAACTTAAATATCAATGAATTCCAACCTTTGAATATAGTACTTGAATTTGATGTGCTTTAGGCTTACCCACAATTGTAATTAAATTTGAAACATTTGAAAAATAGGTTAATATTAATATAACTAAGTAGATAATATTGAAAAAAGTAACATTTATTTGTAAAATGGATTTCAAGTTAAGTTTCATCTTCTTATGCATGGAACAAAACCATACAATTGTGCATTGTCTTGGTATGATGACCATTAGTTGCCAATGAGCCCTATCATGAATCACAAATAGTTAGTCGATTAATGAAGTAAACCTTCACAAAATATTACATTTAGTAACTGATAACGATTGAAAATACCGTTATCTGTGATGTGATTTTGATACTAAAAGCACCATTTTTCACTTAGAAACTTGCTTGGACTCATGCTTTTTCATTAAGTTGTGTGAATAAGAGATTGAGGTTGATTTCAAGGATTTTATGACTAATTCCCCTTTGTTTTGATAGAGATTGAAGTAATACTGGAAGCATAGATGAAGAGCGAAGAAGATAGAGCTTAGAAAGGCTTGGAAAATCACCAGAAGGAGGGACAACACGAAGCTCGGTTGCCCTATATGGAAGCTTAAGCGTTGAAAATCGATGTCCACCGCCCGAGCGCCCCTTCTGGTCGCCTAGGCGGCGGGGTCTCGAAGCCTGGGCACCCAACTCGAAGCTCAGGCCTTACATGAGGATCGACCACCGCCCAGGCGCCCTAAGGGGGTGCCTGAGTGTCAGGTTTTGTGGATCAGGCCCAATTTTTGCTCTGTTTCAACTCTATTGGACCATACCCTATTTTTGCTCGTTTATGAATCTATTTAAAGGACCCTGGGGTTCTAGGTTTGGTATCTTTGGCAGAGAGCAGCATAGCAACACACTCTTTCCCCAATTCTTAGGGATCTTTGTCTCATTCTCTTCCATTGTTCATATAATTTCTCTATGTCTTTGGGGAACTAAACTCTATTTGTTGTTGGAGGATGATGTAACCTTGTAAACTCTCATGTATTTGAATTGATTCTTAATTTCATATTTTTTTCATTAATTGTTAGAGTAATTCATCTGTTTTAGTGCTTGCTGTGTTTAACTCATTCACTAACATGATTTATGAATTGCATGAGTGCCAAGAGGTTCCTTACAATTCAGGTTCTTGTTGAATTACTCCCAAGAGTAATATTGCTCAAGGATGAGGATATGAGTCATGGTCATTTTTAAGCTCTTTATCTTCACATCTTATTACTAGGAATGCTAGGAATTGTATAAACTGGTAATTTGGGACATGCTTATTTGCCGAGGGATCGGGTTTAGGTAATTTAGTGAGTGACGTTAACATTAATTCATAAAGAAGAATTCTTACATACATGAGAGGGAACTTGGTGAAATCTAACCCCAACAACATATTAATCTCATATTAATCAACATTCATTCATCTCTGTGCTCATTTGTTATTGATTAATTGCATTCATATTTAATTTTCAGTTTTTGCATTCAAAACCAATGATCTCTTTTTATTTAAGTCTTAATTAATCTTGTTATCACACGATTGTCTAGTGCCGAGAGTCTTCTGGAATATGATACTTGGTCTTACCATTTTATATTACTTGTGCGACTCGGTACACTTGTTGATCCGTCCCAACAATAACTCATACTCATTGATAACGGTAATTCTTACTATTATATATGGTGCAATTTTCTTACCAAATAAACTCTCTTGAAGCTTGAAACATGCTTAATCCTCTCTTTAATCTAGCTTTGTAAATAACTTCAGCTTAGGTTACACACACCAGTTTTCATCACTAATTCCTTAAATTTTGTAGGAACTTTATGTGCTTTTGAAGAGCATCTAAACTATCAAGAATGGGGAGCCAAGGAAGAGCCAAAAAAGGATGTTTTGAAGAAGTCTCTCTGCAAACATGACGATGGGCGCCCCAAAAGGGGGTTGGGCGCCCTTCAGTTCGCTGTTTGTGCCAGAATGTGGCGCCTGGGCGCCCTTTGATGCTCTGTTTCACTCAAAATGTGGCGCCTGGGCGCCCCAAAAGGGGGCTGAATGCGACTTTTTGCTGACTTGGCACCATAGACCTATTTAAGGCTCACATGGAACGAGGGTGTGATCTTCTTGGCGGCTGAAGCTCGAAAGCACCCCTTTGGACATGTGGGAGCTGATTTTGGGCAGTGAGAACTCTCATTTCTTCTTCCTTGGGTCTTCATCTCTTCCACTTTCTTCCATTATAAGCTCAAGCTCTCCATGACTATGGAGAGCTAAGTTCCTTTTGTTGGGGAATGATGTAAACTATGAAACTCACTTGTAAATGAACTTGTTTTGAATGAATATAAGTTTCTTTCACTATTTGCTAGTGCTTATTTCCTTTGCTTAAAGCTTGTTGTGACTTGATCAACCATAGCATGATTTTAGGATTTGCTTAATGTTGGGAATGTTGTGTGAACCTTGAACTGGACTAAACACCTAAGGGAAATTGTGTCGGGATAGAGCTTGGACCCTTAGTTGTCTTAAACCTCTAATTTTAATGTAGATGAACTTGTTAGGTTGCCAAGGGATTGAGATTTAATGAGTAAATCTAGGCTCTCTCACCAAGGGATTGAGTTTGAGTAACTTAGTAGGTTGACAAGAGCATTTAATTGAAGAAGTTATGTGCATTTGCATGAGAGTGTAATAGTTGAAATCATTCTCCAACATCTCCATTCCATATCAATTCTAATCATTTCATCTCCTAGTGTTTTGACCACAAGAAGTTCAATATTTTACTTATGAATTATGTTTATTTTCATTGCACCAATTCACATTAAAGGAAATTATTCTTTAGTCTAAATTAGTTAGAATATTATATGATTGTAAAGTGTTATACGAGTCTCTTGGGATACGATACTCGGTCTTACCGGTTTTTTTACTTGCCAATGAGTTAACACTCATCAATGTATGACGAAAAGTACATTTCTATTTTTTACTCAAACATCCATGTTTGCAAATATGTTTGCTTGTGATGAAGTGTGTATATAGAAGGTTGAATGATCTGAGGTTCAATAAATCCATACATGGGAGCACAACCTTGGTCCATAATGATTGTGTCCATGTACTTGTAATAAGAAAGTTAAGTATATATATATATATATATATATATATATATATATATATATATATATATATATTAAAAAGTAACAATTCCATGATTTAAATATGGAAGACAATAAAAAATCTTACATGCACCATAGTTGTATTATTGAAATATTCAAGATCCTGTCTCCCTCAATGACCTCTAGTGCATCATTTAGAGTAATCTACATTGGCACATGACATTAGGGCGAAATACACTTAACTCACACTCAAATTCTACCAATCCTCTATTCAACCTGTGTAATTTTAACATGGAGCTTTCCTAAAAGATCATCCTCTATTTCTGCCATGTCATCATCTTCATTGTTAACATGTTGACGCAAGACCTTCTTCTCAAGAAGGAAGAACTATACAGATTTTCAAAGATATGAATCATTTTTTTATAAAATGTTACATAAAAGTATTAAGAATAACAATATATAGTACTTGTGGTGGGACAAAATATGGCATGATAAATGCTTTAAGTCAAACTATAAATGTGCCTAAGACCTCTCCCGAGAATTAGATTTTTGAAGCTGGCACAAACACTCGAGCATGAGAATCTCAAACTTCATCAATCATCACATGCACGTAGTGGGACAGTAGAGAAGCACCATGAATAATCTACCCTCTTTCAAGTTGTCATCCTACGGCCACTACATGTGGGGGATCTTCATCAACTAGTAACTCATAGTAACAAGTGTAGTCAATATGATCTACAATAAAGCATAAGCCTTTTGTGCTCACACGACGTCCTTTCAGAACTTTAGTGGGTAACTCCATAATCTATTGGGTCATGGACTAAAGCTTTTCTTCAAGCGCTCTTTGTATTTGTTATTGTTGTTGTAGTTGTTCCATGGAGCGTTGGTCCATAACACTCATGCTTTGGTTGATTATTTCTTCCATTTGGAGCTCCATATTCCTCAAATGCCTCCTGACTCAAGGATTCACTACTTCTTTGTGAAAGGTCAAAGTAATCTCAAAAACCAATTACAGCTCCATTGCCATACACATAACTTGGGTGCTTTAGCTTTCCAATGGTCATAATGAGTACATTGTCCCTACCTTGGCCAACAAAGGAACCCTAAAAGTCCATTTCCTACTAGTGTTGGTTTTCAGGCTTTAAAAATAAATAAATATAGTTTGTAATCCAACGATGTTAATTTTTTTATACATTAAACAATGTTTCAAATTGACATTGGGTTGAAGCGTGTCAAATTGTATAAAAAAAACTCAAATGTTAACTTAGAACATCATTTGACACTTTAAAAAATGTTATCATTATTGGGTTAAAAAACTATCTTAATTCATTTTTATAGTTTGGAAGTGAAAATATATCAAAGTTTGAAATTGAAATGGATTCCAATTTTATGTATAAATTTAGAAACTAAGATTGTTAACACTTAACCCTAAATTTAGAAACATAATTACAACTTTTTAAAAGCATCTATTTATTAATTTTCAAATAGTTACAAATTCGATTAAATTTTATTCTAGGTTAAAATATAAATTTACTTCTTTTTATATGAAATTTTGGTTTCAATTTATGTTCTCAATTTTAAAAATTTACCCATGTCTATTTAAGATTTTTTGTTACATTAATAGTGTTAATTTTGTTGATGTGTAAACCTTTTTCTAAAAGAGACATTACATAAATATACATTAACATACAATAATAAAATAAAAACGCATAAACATAAAGAAAAAAAATTCATATTTAAATCCATGAATTTTTAAGTTTTTTTATATTTTCGTGAATAAATTCTGCACAAATATAGCTTATGATACTTGGTTCTACTTTCTACACTAAGCTAAGATTTTTTTTAATAATAGGGTTATTAAAATTTGTATAGGTTTTCTTGACAGTTTTTTTCTTCTTCTCATTTTCAGATTTGTATAGGCTTTTTGAGAAATTTTTTCATTTGTACATGGGTTTGGTTTGATTAGGTTTTTGTCTTTGTCTTTGTCTTTGTTTTTTTTTTTTATGTAATAAATTTTCATGATGTGATGACAGATATATAATAAAGTATATCATGAATTTTATAAAAAAAAAAGGCAAATAAAAGGATTGTTTAAGACATGTTTATGGATAAAAAGGCAAATTAAGCAATGATTCCTAAAGCCAGGAATTAGGGAATAAATGAAATCAGCATTGGCCAGTGTTTGCTAAATTCATGATTACATGTTTAATGTTGAATACATGCATAGTCCAAACAAAGCGTGGAGAACCTGATTATGACTTTCAATCCTTCAACTACCAACAAAATCTTCCTAATCACAACACCCTATACATCTTCAAAAATTATCTTAATTATTTAGTCTCCTTTAATTTTAAATTTAATATTAAATAATCAGATTGAAAATTAGAATATTATCTGAATATAAAAATCTATTTAATTCGTACATAAAAAAAATAAACGGCCAAAATTATGTAATGTTTAAAAAAATTACAATATAATGTAATTGGATTAAATGTTTAAAAAGTATTTGTTGGAAGTCTTATCTCTACGAAACATAACATCAATTTATAATATATAAATGAAGATATAAATTTTATTTTATAATCTGATTTTGTAGAATTAAGTTATACTTAAACACTCGATATACATAAGATAAGAGGGATAAATAAGAAAACTTAAAAAAGAAATTCAAAAGTAGTGATGGACGGTAATCATGTTGCTTTTAGGATATTTAAAGTGACTTCAACCTACAAGCTACTTAGATGCCTATGCTCCATATAAGCTTTTAGCATTGATGCCATTTAACTTAGTAAAATCTACAATAAATTACACCAAATGCATTAAAGTGAAATCCATTTAGACATGAGCTATTAGATTGATAGTTAATTCTTAAACAATGAGCTGGTTTTGTTTAATATTCTTTTGTAAATTTCTATGCAGAAATTAAGATTCCAAATATCTTTAGGCATCACCTTTGCATAAAAGGAATAAAGTTTAGGAAAGGTTTGTTCTGGGCAGAATCTTGTTGTTTTACCATGGATTTTGTAACTGAGATGAACGTAGTAGATATGAAGAAAAAAAGCAAAAGCTAAATGCTGTTGCAATCTAGAGACCAACATAGATGTGTGCATGTTTGCTGGAAGAAATGATGAGAAAAAGTAACAGGGTGGACATACCTGGTCCCCTTGCTTTTATTTTGGAACTTTTCTTATGCAGTGGACCACCAACTTGATTTTTTCCTATTATAAACCATGTTTTCTGGTTCTCTAATCTTTCATTTCTCATGAAGTTGAACAATTGTGAGGTATCACAATAAAGAAACACTGAGAGAAGAGAGAAGGCAAGGCTGTGCTTGTTTCATATCCTTGATGGGTAATAACAGGTTCAGATTGTCTGATATGATGCCAAATGCATGGTTCTATAAGCTCAAAGATATGAGCAAATCAAGGAAGAAAAATGGCCCTCATGTTATGAAGAACAAAGTTACCTCACCAACAACCTCCCAAAGGTCACAACCTAGATACTCTCATTGTTTCTCCATTGAACCCAACATAACTGGTAAGTTATACAACTCTCCTATTTACACTAAGCACTCAGACAACATATTCATTGATTCACCAAGAAGATCATCTAAAAGAAGAACCAAGAGAAAAACCATTTATAAGCCTTCTCCCACAGTTGTCTCTTCACCAGTCATAGAAAGTTTTAGTTCTCATTCCACAAATTGGATTAAGCCAAATCCACCTCACTCTTCTGACTATTATCTCTCCTCCTCCGAGAGTTCTTATGAATCAAACTTCCATCAATATGTTTCATCTGAGTCTGAGTGTGACAAGTTCACTATTCCTGACCTTCTTAATGGAGTAGCCTCTGAATGCAGTTGTAGAGTTAGCTCTTCCACCAATGACATCATCATTGACATGAAAAATGAACCATTCACTGGAAATTCTCAAAATCTTGATGGGTTTGACACAATTTCACAATTAGGCCTTCCTCCAATATTGACAAAGCCAGTGAAGTTTGATGATAAGGTCATTGAAGCCATTGATTTGAGAAGATCAACTAAATTTGATGAGGTAAATTCTCATCAATCTCAAGCTGTTAAAGTTAGCAAAGAGGAAAGCAGCAGAACTAAGAGAGACAGAAAAACCTGTCCAGTATCTAGAATTTCCTCTGCTAATTCTACTGGTATAAGACTTAGAGTCAATTCTCCCAAACTTGCAAGCAAGAAAGTTCAAGCCTATGCAAGAAGGAGTGTTTCATCCAAAGCAGGCAAGGCCTCAGTGGATACAGGGTTTCCAGAGGGATTTGCTGTTGTTAAGTCCTCACTTGATCCACAAAGAGACTTCAGGGAATCAATGGTGGAGATGATAGTGGAGAACAATATCCGAGCATCAAAAGATTTGGAGAACTTGCTTGCATGCTATCTTTCACTGAATTCAAGGGAATACCATGATCTCATTGTCAAAGCATTTGAGCAAATTTGGTATGATATGGCTCTACTTGGAATGTAAAGATTTTTGAATTATCCAATGCATGTGTATAGTCTTGTAAGTAACACTTCTCTGGACCAACTTTTGTTCTGAACTCTCATATAATGCTGTATCAATCTTTCACAAATTAAAAAAAGTAGTTGCCAAAAGGAATTTGAGTTCAAGAGTGTGCTATCAGCTCACTTGCTTGTGTTCATCTATCATGTCAAATTCCAATCAGATGTCCTTTGAAGACTTGATTGTGTCTATATTAAAGTCTTTTTAAATTACTAGTTGCAACAAGCAGACTCCACAATTGCAAAAGAAAAAAAAAAGGTAAAAGAAAAGAAAACAGTCATCTTTCTTGTATCCCTCATAGTGTCCGAAAAGTTGGTGCAATCAGACAAATGTTACTTCTGCAAAATAAATAGCAGAATTTACTTAGATAGAATTAACATGACCAAGTGTTCCTTCAGAAAATAAAGAAATTAACAACCAAAGAAACAGATTTTTATTCTAATCACTATTTTTCAAGAATTTACCCTTAACCAGTGTTTGTGAATGTTTGCTATCAAATGATGAGATTTATTACCAGTGTTCCTGTAAGAACGCAACACCAGAAAAAACACATCAAACATATTGCTTCTTTTATAGTAACTTACTAACAATCCTCAAAGGTATGGAACTTTGAATAGTACATCATTACTAGCCCTTGGCCAACTAAAAACACTATGCTAGATTGGTAGTTTGGTATCAGTGGCCATAACTCTTTTCCAAGTCAACCCTAGTAGACTTAAATATTTACCACAAATGCATGTGCAAGTATAGGTAGTTCCTAAAAAAATGTAACTTATCAAAACTTTTACCATATTGGGAGAACTGAATTGGTCCCATTAATTCATTACAAAATCTGTAGCTCCTCTTTCTGTTTGGTCTGATAGAACACCATATTGTAAATTTCTTCATCTCTTGCTTCAATTTTAGGACTGCAATTTATATATTTGTTGAACTACATAGATTGTTTTTGGGATAAATATGTGGAATAGTTGGAATAAATATATGGGCAAGAAGATAACATGCTGATGGCATTGTTTGTGGTGGGGAACAGAGAATAAAGATGAATATGTGGCATTCACATTTATCTATGAATCTACTATTCATCTGTCACGTATTGATGGATACTAACTTCATACTTGAACATGATAACAATTATCAGTTACTTTATACACTACAGAAGTCTCATTTCACTAACTAAATGAATCTTAATGAACTTCTGAAGCAATATTAACAGAGTTGAAAACATTGACTTATAAACCCTTGAAGTAGTCGCTTCCAACACCGACACTCCTTTGATATCCGTATGTAACATTGACACAAGAAGGATGTTGTTCTTTTATACACACATGCCGACACTAGGGATATTTTTTTCTTCTTAATTTTAGTTGTGAACTTTAAGATTGTGTAAATCATGTTGATGATAAGAAAAACTGCAGTTTAGATAAAACTTTTTCAACTGTTTCAATCACAGTGAGAAAGGTAGCCACAACTTAGAAGCATGATCATGATACTTTGAAAACATTTTAACATCGTTTACGTGTCATTATGTGATTAGTCCAAAATTATTTCATAATCAATAATAATAATCATAAACACCAACGTGGACCAATCACAGAATGACACGTAGACGATGTTAAAATTTTGTCAAAAAAATGTTCTTAAGGTATCATTATCCATTATTCAATTACGTTTTGTATTAATACTGATAACTTTTGTCATGAAAATCAGAGCCAATGGAGAAAAATGGAAGATGTAAAAACTGTAAACATGGGTTGAGTTGTGTGGAAATGGGAAGTGTTGAAGCAAATAAAGGGAAGAAAAGTTAATGCAGAAGATGATGAGGACCACAAAATGATGACAACACAGGCTGTAGGAGAAATAATAAAAGGTGTGGGAGGACCACATTAGAGTGAGGAAAAAAGTCCACTTAGCCAACTAGACAGTGTTATAAGGTGAAAAATGTATGATAATTGCACATTTCATCACTCTCTTTAATTTACTTTTCTTTGCTAAAAGTTGATCAGTCTCTTTACACACACCCTAATGTTTCTTTCAAAAATCCAGTGGAGACAGAAAGTTTAGATTTTAGATGGCCTGAAAGTTTAGTGTTGTGGGACAAGTTCATGACTAGTCAGCATAGGAAAAGTTGCATTCAACCCCAACCTCAAATAGAAAATTTGTTCACTTCCTAGCCTACTCCAACATGTGTTCAACACTATAATTCCACATTCAACTGAAATTATTTAACTTCATGAACAAGGGATTTGTGTGTCATAATTTTAGTTTAACACATGAATGTCAATTATAGCCAAAATAGTATGTTGTTGCATGTAGCAAATGAGTAATTCCACAGCTTTCATGATAAGGATTGTCCATTGTTATAAATCTCATTTTACTATTAGTGAATTCTTGGATTAGATCAAAAGGGTCAAATTCTTATGGTATTTCTTGGATTCAATATTAAGTAATTGGCATAATTTTGGAAGTGTACCTTGAGTTAGCAATTATATCATCTCAATAATTAAATGTATGTTATTTTATTTTAAATAATAAAGAATAAATTAAAGTGGATTAATTTATTTATTTTAGGCATTTCAGAATTACAAATGTGCATTTAATTTACTAAAATAAGTTATTAGTAAATTATATTACAACTTAATTGATTATAAATATGATTTAATTGATTATATCAATTAACTCAAGTTTTTAGCAAACATATTTAATCAACTTAACAGGTTTGAGTTTTGTAACTTTTTCTTCTTCTTGAAATAATCAGTTAAATAGTATTGCAAATTGTTTCTTGGTGTTTTGATAGGTGAAAATGAGTTGAATAGTAATCTAAAGTCAATAAATAGTTATTTGTATATTAAGATTCAATCATACACTAAAGTCAATAAATAAATAATTGTATATTGTTTAAGATTCAATTATACATTGTACGTAAAGTATACGTGTGAAATTAGTAATTAGGAAAATAAGTTAATGACACAATCATCTCATGTAATTAGCATCTTATTTGAGAGTAATTGTCTAATGTTTACACATAATGACTAATTTATTGTTTAGTTTGTCAATCAATAATAATAATCATAAATACTACCATACACCAATCACATAATAATACACATAATAATACTACGTAGATAATATTCAAATAAAAAAAAAAGTGTTGTCTAAATATCATTATCCTATTAAAGAAATTGTTTTCCAATTCATTCATAGATGCAAATTTGTTAGTCATTTTTACAATACAAAACAATTTACTATTCATATATATATATATATATATATATATATATATATATATATATATATATTATTTACAAGTTATATTAACAAATTCATAACTTAACTTTTTGAAATTACCATATTTTGTAGATGTTTGTAGCCATGCAACATACATTCCAACAGACTCCATATCATTTACTCTTATCCATGCACAGAATCATCCATTTTTTGGTATTTGATTTGAAAGCTGAAGACAGAGTCACTTTCAAATTTTTTTTTCTCTCAAGTTTTTTCCCTTTGTACTTGAAAAGTTCAGATCGAAAGCACCACATGCTGGATTTGAAACTTTGTTTGTAACCTGATAAGGTGTCACAAATCCAATATTTTCCACAGCTCCAACTGTCTTGAATCTTCTTTTGTTTATCTCTTCGACCAGTGATCTGTGCAGTAGCTGGCTTCTCGTATCAATTAATGATTTGTTCCTAGTTAGTCTGCGATTGTCTATCATCCTGTTACTTTTGCCAGTACAAGGTGTTTGTGGTCCTGCCAGAATTTTGTGGTCTTCATTAGGGGAAAATCTAGTACACATGTGACTCTTTATGATGAGGTCTTTATCTTTTCTTCTACAACCCTTTTGATGTTCCTCCTCCTCATCCATTGAACACAAGTTTGAGTTGGAACATATCCCATGTGAAGAGCATATTGAACTTCCATCATCAGCTATATCACCTGCAAATAATACTACATCAAGGTTACCACAGAAACTATAATTAGTTAAAAACAATATGGTTCATTTCCTCAATGTCATTGTTCTGAAATACACTACATTTTCATCAGGACTTCCTAAGTAATTCATGCCCACCATAAAACTTAACTAAGATATCAGGTTTCCCTTTTCAATTATGTGAAAGATTTCATGACACCAAGCCTACAGTCTTGCTTATGCTCCTTCCAAAAGTGAAGTTACTAACAATTCATTGCTATTTAAGTCCCCAAAGATAGAAATGATAGAAATCCAAGTATGAATTTAAAGTCTCACATTGAGTAGTTCAGTGGTATATAAGAAAAACATGATCCATAAACATTAAGTTTTAAGGTTTTATGTTGAAAATAATGTCATTTTGAGGTTTTATGTTGAAAGTAATGTCAGATTTCATATATCAGCAACTCATATCCCAGAGTTGGAAGTCTCATATTGAATGATTGAGTGATATATAAGAAAAAACAGGACCCATAAACATTGAGCTTCAAGATTTTATGTTGGAATTGGTGACAGGTCTCTTGTATGAACAACTTAAACCTTAGAGGTGGTCAATCCCTCCATTTTATCCTAGAAAAAAAATTCCAATAGGTAATCCTAGGAAGTTTGAGTGAATATCTGCAAGTAAAGAAAAAAAACTCTTGTTTTCATTTCTTACATGAATCTTGTGAAAAGTATAAAGTCATATCATTCATTTAGGTACACTAGATCAGTGGATCAAGATTGAATCACACAGATGAATTTCAGACTGCATTCAACTCCAAATCATGTTAGATTTGTAGGTCCTTTTCAATTATATGTTACTCAAATTGATTATTTCTATTCAATGTGTGACTTCCTATTCACACTTGCACACTTCACAAGTAGCTATTGTTGTAGGGGGTAGAGACAATGGAGACATACCATGGAGCCAATTATATCCATTCAATAAGTCATCCACTCTGTTGACTGAGCCTAGTATTGATTCTAGGGATGATGAGCAAGAAGAAATAGAGTGGAAATGATGCTGAGGATCTTCATTGTCCTTGTCATCTTTATAACTGAATGTATGGCAGCTGTCTGGACAGTTACTATTCCTCCAATTCGGCAGCAGCACAGATATCTCTCCTTCAATCATACGAGCAATATCAGATGGCTCCAAATCTGTGATTTCCAACTCTTTCACCATCTCTATTGCAACATCAACAGGGGTGTCTGTGTAAATGTCAAAGGGAAAGTATACATTCCTACAGGAACCTGTGAAAATGGTACAAAATTTTATAGTTACTTCAATTAAACGATCAAGTTCAGTTACCAAAGAAGAGTAAATGTTAAGGTGAAAGTGTGCTTGCAGACATGTATTTAAACAAGTTCAGAATAAAATTTTCTCTATAACGAATGAAAGAGGATATCAAGAGTCAAGTAAATATTGATACCATCCTTCTCAGAAATTTTCACTTTGAGAAAGACAGTGTCATCTTGTGAATTCAGCTTCCCAGTTATTGACATTTTAGTCATTGGTAAATCATCACTCAGTTGAAGTTTTTCCATTTCGCTGTAATTTAGAAACGGCTTCTGAATTCCAATCTTTGCCATGGATGATTCATCATTAGACAAAAGAAATGGATCATGTAACAATTCTTTAGCAGATGGTCTCTCTGCTGCAGCTATTAGACATTTGCCAATAAACTTTTGTGCTTCTCTGTCTTCAATCCTGAAAAACGCTGCTGGTAGCTTCCCCTGAGCATAAGCCAGAAAAATCGAGTATATATAAAATCCTACATATCTCTACTGACATTTTCAAACCTTAAACCACGATGAGAACTTACAGATGTTACTTTTTTGTATATCTGTGCAGGGTTAGTACATTCACTGTATGGATAATCAGATGTAAGCATTTCCAAAACACACATGCCAAATGAGTACACATCAACTAGTTCATTGTATTCTTCCTCATATAGTTCTGGTGCCATGAACTCGGGAGTGCCTAGGACAGTGGAAAAAATTCAACACAACAATTGAAGAGTTTCAACAGTCAATATTTTCAACATTTATTGGCAGGAAAAAGATAAATACCTATAACACTGTGAGCTGGTTGGGAACCATGGAGAATTGCTGCTAGACCCAGGTCACCAATTTTCACTTGTCCAAGATGGCCATTGACAAATATATTGTCACATTTAAGGTCCCTATGAATTACTGGAGGATCATGTTCATGCAGATAAACAAGACCCTGTAAGATTTGCCGAGCCCAACTCTTTATTGCTCTCAGACCTATGTGCTTATATTTCTTCCGGTATCTGCATAAGTCACAAAGTAATCAGTTAAAGTACTTTTTATAGTGATTTAAAGGTTAATTCTGAAATCATGCATGGATATCATGTGAAGTTAAAACAAATCAAGTAATCTAACATTACCAAATGTGCTGGCCATGAAACTACATATCCCTATCATATGAAGTTTAATATATAGTATACCATGGATGTACAGATTAACATAGAATGAATCTGAACACCATCATACTAAAATGTGAAGGTTAAACGAAAGGAGGAATGTGATTTAAGTCAGAAAGGAAGTTACTCTCTTAGAGTCCCTGAAGTAAACATTTCTGTAATGAAGTTGAAGGTCTTATTGTTGACATCAATCCAAGAGGTGTAGAATCTCATGATGGATTGGTGCTTGAGGGTGCTGAGGAGATGAACCTCTAAATAAAGCCTCTCCAAGTCCTCTGGTTTGCGAAATGCATCATTGAGTTTGACCTGACTCCATGCAACCTCTGTTCCATGAACCTCGTCAATTGCTTTATACACTGTCTTCATTGCCCCTTTTCCTAAAATATCTCCAACCTAATCACACAAAAACACTTTTATTTACATCAAATCATTTCTGTGATGGTATCCTAATTTCCATTATACTTAAAGTAAAGAATTACAGAAATTATATGCATAGCTCCTTGAAATAGAAATCAGAAATTGTTTAGCTCAAACCAGGCTAGGGAGAAAAGAAGTTACTGTTGAAATGATGATCTCACTCAACACCACATAGTTTTACAGCATAACGTCCATGTCATCACTGTTTATATATCTTGCAAATATCAAAAGAAAATTCAAATACTTCCTTTTTCAGTAATTAATGCATATACCAGTCCTACATAGTCCCATATATCCACACTTTTTGATAATTCAATATCTGTTATATCACATTTGCAATATATTTTCACAATTATGATAAATTCAGATGATATTAAAGGGAAGTGAGTGATCAATTTTTTTTAAGATAGCATTCCACAAGCTTATCCCTTTTTTAAGAAATCTACAAACGGATGGTTTATTCTAGATTCATTTTCAATTGTTAATTTGTCTGCCTCAAGTAAAGGATAGGTGCAAAACAACCCTAGTAATTTAAGCCGGGAATATTTGCTGCAGGAATCAAATTTCTTAGGATGAGACTGCTTTCACTTGCACACATTCAAAAACAATCATTTGCATATTGAATTCACAGAAAAATCCTTCCTTAAATGCCACAGGTCTGCTGTAAAAGAGTAAGCAAGCAGTGAAATATGGCTATTTAAAGTAGACTTACACCACACGCACAAATATCTTGTAAAGTTATTCAACCCCTAAGGTCTTCACAATAGTAGCATATTACTAAACATGAAGCCTGGTTAATCCACTCAATCATACTGTAAGTGGTGAAAGCATTTTATATATATTTCCTTTTCTTGCAAACTTGATTTCCAACCACTCAAACAGATTGCCCAAAAGTAATAGAAGTTCAACTTCAGAGGATTTTGCTTTGAAAATTGAGACAAAATAATAAGTCATAAGAAATAAAAAGTTTGACAAATTTATACGCAGGACCTTAGTCGCTTTTGATACTATTTCCTAATCAGATAGTTTTTATACAGATAGGTGAAACTTAAATTCTATTTAGAAAACAATAACAAAAGCATCTAAAATAGAGCATCTAAGTTTTGTCCTGAGATGTCTAATCATTTGGCATTTGATTACCCACGTTATTTTTGAATCAGTTCTTTCCATCAGCTATCTAAGATTTCACTAAAATCTAGTAACACAGTATCACAGCTCAGTGAGCTCACTAGAGACAAAGAAATATCAAGAAGTTGTTTCCCCTTTTATACACACAAAAAAGTACCTTTTTCACATTCAAATAACAAAAAATCAATCCAATTTCGAACAAGATTTAAATATCCACAACAAATTTGAAAATGAAAAGCCACAAAATTACATGATTCAGAACTTACCCGAGCATATCTACCATTTGGGTCAGTTTCAATGTAACGAGGCTCAGCTTTGCGATCATCTCTATACCCTTTATTGGAATACATGTTGAATTCTTAACTATGCACTCCAACTAAGTAACTAAACTAACAATCGCCAAAACTTCGAAAGCTGTTGTCTGCAGACAACAACTTCAGTGCAAAGAAAGTAGAAAAGCAAAGAACAAAAACAAACAAAAAAGCGGTTCGTTCTATTCTCCAAGGTAGTTGCAGAATCCTAAATCCGAGGTTTCCCCTCGTGGTAAACATGGGAGAAGACACCAAAAAACAGCCAAAAAAGCCTTGAGTGATCAACACACTGCATTATCCTACCCATTTTCACACCAACCGCGCATGTCAAGGGATCATAGTCCTTAGCAACCATTTGATTAAGTTTGCTCGTTCTTTTTGAAAACAGAAAAGTGCAGAGAGAGAGAGATAGAGAGAGGGAGTGGAGCTGCAAGATTTGACAAGATAAGACAGGTGAGAAGAAGGGAATAAACTGATAATAATTTTCCTATGAAACCAACACGTTCCTGTCACTGCCCTTCGTGTGTCAAAAAATTTGAAGGCGCATACGGTACTTGTGGCTTTTGGTAAGGGTCAGTTTAGGCCATTCACAGGGACCATTCACAAGTGGAAGTGGTTATGAGAAACAGTAAACGGAACTTGAAGAATCTATGGCAACACTTTTGTGTAACCATTTGTGAACGTCAGTGGAAAAGAAAGCAAAGAGAACAAAACCCAGAAAGGGAAACAGAAGAAGAAAGTTGGGAGAGATAAAAAGAATTGAACTTGGGAACAGTGGAGAAGATTAAGTTGTGATATGAGAAAGAGAATTCAGAACAGAGTGAAACTAGAACGTGTGGGGGATATGTACATCAGGTGGTGGTGATGGTGGTGATAGTGTGGGCCAGTGGGGACCACATTTTAAGATGAGGTGGCAACGTTTGAGGCTTGGTGATTGTGTCATGTGTTTTGGAATTTGAAGGATGACGAGGTTGACTTTAGGTTGTCTTGTTTCGTGATACTGCTTTTCGTTTTGTCTTCTTTTGGTGTGGATAATCTTTCATATTTTTCCATGCTTATCCTGATCTTGACCTTTATTTACGTTGTCTATGGAAATTTTGGCTGCAGATGTATAGATCATATTTGGTGCCCATTGCAACTACACACAGATTTTCATCTAAGGAAAAATCAATAATGTGGTATATTGCGATAAAAAAAGAAGAAGATGTGTACTAAAATATAGATAAAATATAGAGTAAGAATAGCATAACACACCCTACTTTAGTTTGATACATTTAACAAACGTAAATGATATTAAAATAGTATACTTTTGTAAAGTAAGAAAGAATAATATGAAATGAATGTAATTAGGGTTCTAAAAATAATTAGGGTTAGAGGTTTTTAATTACCTTAATTTTCTAATTTGATTTTAATTAGGGGTTTTTTAATTATTTTTAAATGTTTTTAAAAAGTCACGTCATATAAATTTTAAATAGGTGGATAGACATTTGTCACGCTAAAAACTTCATTGTTAAAAATTTAACGCTGTCTGTCATAGGACCATTGTGAACAACATTTAATGAAATATGGGACCAAAGTGATTTTTTTCTAAAAAGATGATTATTTTAAACAAAAAATGAGACCAAAAGATGTATTAAACCTATTTTTTAAAAATCAAACGAGTCAATTTCACCTCTTTTATATACCATAAAAGTTAAAAGTTATCTGAAATATGCCTTAAATATATAATTTTTTGAGAATGTATTGCTTGGTATGGATGGTGGAGTTGTAGTATTTTTTATGGCATAAAGGAAAGCACAATCTAAGGGTGGTAAGAGCTAGCCAGTTGTTTCCTAAGTGAAAAGATGATAATGATTAATGGAATAGTTTAATAGCCAAAAATAGTTTTCAACTATTATCTTAATAAGAGTGTATAGCCTCCATATCTAGATATGCTTTCACAGGAGATTGTTTAATCGATGGTCAAAATGAAATACTACTCTATCGTTTTCAATTACTTTTCAGAGACACGTGTCTTATATGAGTGTTTAAATTTAAACAAAATTCAGTTCATTTATTTATATAAACAACTTCCTATATAAATATATAAAGGTTCAATGATTTCGTCATGAAAATATAATTGTTTCGAAATTATTTCTACAATTCTTTCAGCTTTTCTTTGTGTGTAAAATGGTCTAAAATATTGTTGGGCGCACGTCATCTTTAAAATAAAGAAATTAATTAACCTGCAAATGCATGACCAAAAGCATGTCTTTTGAAGAATTTGAGTTTTTATTTCAATGCTTTAAAGTAAAATATACATTTATTTTGTTAGTTATTTTAAGCATAGGTAAATTACACATTTCACCATTTTTTTTAATTTATCACCAACTTTTTTTTTTCACGTATTTATTCATAACTTTTTCATTTCTACACATTATTTATCATCTTCAATTTTTATATATTTAATTTTTAAGAATCGAATGTACATGTAAAATATCTTTTTATTTCACAAACTTTTCATAGTTTAAGTCTCCTTCATTTTTTGTCAAGAGGTGGGTTATCTACAAAAAAATCTTCTAACACTTAAGCTAGTACTTGATCAAAGATTCTCATCAAATTTTAGATTAATGCATAAAAGTAAAAAGTTGGTTAAAATAATTTGTATAAGTATATTTTGTTGACCATGGATTTTTATATGGATGTACCAGAATTATAAACTCATTTATCTAAAGACTCAATGACTAACTTACCTGTGAGCACCTTCACCTATTTCTTAGCTAGGTTACCTAGTATTAGAGTGTCCCCGACAGGTACAAGGAGGTACCGATAGGCGATATACTAGCTCAGTGAGCAACTTGGTTATCAAAGAATAAATGCAGGCTTTAGTGTGGGAAGCATAATACTCGGTATCCGATATTCGGTACCGGCTAGTGATAGTTGATATTACCTATTTAGTAGTACAATCTTTGATATCCGACTAGGTGATCCATCTTCTATAGAGTACTTGATAGTTGGCCTATCAATTGTATTGGCTATAAGTTACATGACTTTAGGTGTTCAACAAATGATATCATATCTTTATCTTTAAGAACTATAGTTAATGGAATTGAGAGTCATTGGCCATATAATATTTTCATTACTTTGATAATAAAACAAGGTTTAAAAAAAACTTGTGATAAATTGTGATATATCAATACTATCACACTTAATATATCGGTGAAATATGTAACATCCCAAAATATAGTTATAAAGCATATCATAGTCGTCACATAAATAATAAGATAGAAAATTTATAAACTATTATATAAAGTATTAACTTTACAGTCATCCAAAATAACCATAAAATTTAAAACTTTATATATACAACCTATTTACTAAAAAACTATATACAATACTAATATAACTAATTTATGTTGTCGCATCGTCACCATCCAAAACCTGTTCTAAGGACACCTCGTCTCCCTCTGCTCACACCCACAAGATGATCATTGCAAAAGAAAGAGCACTAATACATAGAAAACACAAGCACAAACAACAGGGTAAGCTAGTTTTAAATAAAAGATTTAACCACATATTTATCAAGCACCTTACACAATCATACACAATCAATTTCCCACAAAACACTTATGCATGACACAACACTAACTTTGACCGTCCTAACTTAGAATGATTGTTGAGCTACGGCGGGTCGTGCACTCGTAGTGGCTTCTACTACTTTGCAAAGTCATTGTCAATGGGTTTCACCCTACCACACTCACGAGGTTAGTCAGTTCCAGGCCTTGGAGCATACTGGAAGCCTCCAAAACTAAGACCTCCTGTTACTCCTTACGACATGGATCAATCCTCTCTATGTGAGAATGAAATACCATTGGAGTTTTAGGATAACCCCCAAGATTGAGCTCCTGCATTCATTATAAATATACTTGAATCTTACCAAGAGAATTCACTTTTGAACTTACTTTTACCACTTTGAAACCATACTTTCACTTTGAAACATAACTCATGACATGATCAATCATATACCATAATACACATTCATACATACTTCACAATGAATCCAAAACTTCATTTAAATCAAACTAGAACAAGGAAATAAAGAGTAACTAAAACCTGGACCAGTCGCTCAGCACATACCCTTGCTAAGTGACTACAAAGGTTTCTCGCACAGCAACCCAACTCGTTGTGCGAATCCTCAGATAGTGCTATTAGACCCCAAACCATTCGCTTAGCGACCCAACTCGCTGAGCGAATAACCTCCCAGTGGTACCAGACCCCAACCCCTCGCTTAGCGTCCCCAACTCGCTATGAGAAAGTCTA
Organism: Vigna radiata var. radiata; assembly: GCF_000741045.1. NCBI lineage: Eukaryota > Viridiplantae > Streptophyta > Magnoliopsida > Fabales > Fabaceae > Vigna > Vigna radiata. The sequence goes on from NW_014542914.1 coordinate 632,781, forward strand.
GACAGTGGTTCAAACCCCCAAAACACTCGCTGAGCGCACCCATTCGTTATTCGAATAAAATTGACAATGATCTTAAACATACCACCTCGCTGAGCACACCACCTCTTTGAGCAAATCCCCAAACAAAGAGTCAGCCTCCACAACCACTCGCTAAGCGACTCTACTTGCTCAACGATTTTGCATAATCTGTAGCACAAAATCTGCAGAATTACACAACCTACACTCAACTTACCAATTCCAATTATTTTTCACAACTTCTAACCCTCCTAAATTGTGTTATATACCTAATTATACTTAACCAAGGTTGTCTAAATACCTCTAAACTAAATCTAAACAAGTAGACTCAAAATCTCACCCAAAAACTCAACTTAGAGACCCAAATTTAATTCTACCATTTTTGGCACAATTCCAAGCAACTTAAGGACTCTAACAAGTCCCAAATGACTTACCAAGACTCTCCAAATTGACCAATTGCACATAGAACACAAAACTCAAGTTTTCATACCCCGCTTCCTAAGAATTTAGTTCTAAACTAAATAAAACTCTACTTCATTACCACCACACTCTCCTAACTCAATTTTCTAACATTCCAACTATTAAACAGGTTCCAAAACCATGCATAAACAATCTTAACTTCACCAAAATCAGTTCAACCAACCTTCACACCATTCCACTACCTCAAGCTCCAATTTTAGACCAATTAATCCATACTCAAGATGTTCTCCTCCTTTAACAATCCCATTTATACAGTATAAATTCGTCAATCTCAATTCTAACATCATAAACATACATACACAGATTTCACACATTAATAACATCCATTAACATACAAAGTACACATTTCATTCAATTACTCAAACAATTATTAACGCAAAACCACGTTTTCTAACTCAAATATTTTAATCATCATAAATCATCACATTCATACCACATATTTCTATTGAAAATATTTAACTAGATTCCCTTACCTCTAGCAAACTCGTATCGGTCTAGAAAATACCCCGACCGAGACTTGCACTGCAAGGAACTTCTAAAAACACCTACAAATCACCTAATGGTGATAGAAAAGAAACTTTAGAACATAATTTGAGTCAGAGATTGAAGAAGAGGAACTCTTGATCCATGCAAACATAATTCTTTCATAGGATCAAGAACCCTAGAGGCTGGAGAAAGGGGTTAATTGCTTACCCGCTCGATTCGACCAATTGATTGGTCAGATTTGTAGCCTTTGACGCAGTGATCACCTAAGTACTTCCTGATCGTCAAACAGAGGATCCAAGCATGAGAAAAGTTAGAGAGATGTGAGAGAAAGGGAAGAAAATAATGTTTTAGAAAGATAGAAGGTATTTAAATAACGAATCGAGCTTTAAAAAATCTATTTATATAATAAAATTATTTTTAAAATAAAATACTCGGTCTCATTATTTTAATACACCTATTTACTCTAATATTCTATTTTGTAGGTTTTTGCAAATATATATATATATATATATATATATATATATATATATATATATATATAATCAAATTATTAGGAATACAAAGTAAAAATTTTGGAAAAATAAAAAATTAAATAATATATAAGAAAAATAAAACAAATAAATATTAATTTTTAAAATTTTATGTTGAAAGTGATATAAGATATCTTATATGAGAGGTAGTCTATCTTCCTTGTAAAAAAATCTAACACAATTTTTTTTTTGATTTTCATAACAAATACAAATTTCCATTTGCTAAAATTTTTAGTATTTCTTATGTTCTCCAAAATAATAAAATATATTAAATAAAATTTATAAATGTTGTTAGATCTTTTATATTTAAGCGGATGAATGGTTAAATACTAGTTATTAACGGATTTCAACTTGGTTAATAATAATAACATATTTATCATTTTAGAAGACCAAACAAAAGTTTTAGAAAAAATAAATAAAAATGAACATTTGGAAAGAGATTTATCCTTTAAAATATGGTATTAATCAGTGTAGTAGGTGGTCGGATTTTGTTTATTAACATTATCTAGAATTAAGTATATTTTTAGTTTTTCTACTTTGATTGTGAAATTGAAATTCATGTTCATATAGAATTCATCTTATATTTTTAGTAACGTATGAAATACATTTTCGAAAATCAATAACATTAAAATTTAAGCTTATATTTTAGTAACGTATGCAATACATTTTCGAAAATCAACTACATTAAATTTTAAGAGATTGAACATTTCTAATGGTCATACTGATTAAATAAGAGGTTAAAACCATTTAGGCGTCCCTATCTTTCTAAGGTATTTTTAATTTGGTCCCCTTCTTTTAAACCTTTCCAATTGAGTTCTTATAAGTGCTAATTTCAAACAAATTAGCTCCTGCCGTTAAAAATCGTTAACGGTGTTAAAATTGTACAGAAGTGAGTAGATGACGTGGTTAAAATTCTCCTTTTGAGGTGTTAAAATTGTGCAGAGGTGTTAAAATTATGCAGAGGAGAATGGGAAAAATTTGAACACCTCTGCACAATTTGAACACCTCTGCACAATTTTAACACCTCAAAAGGAGAATTTTAACCATGTCATCTACCCATCTTTGCACACTTTGAACACCGTTAACGATTTTTAATGGCAGGGGCTAATTTGTTTGAAATTACCACTTATAAGGACTCAATTGGAAAGGTTTAAAAGAAGGGGACCAAATTGAGAATACCTTACAAAAATAAGGACGCCTAAATGGTTTTAACCTAAATAAAAAGGTGAAAATACATTATTGATGCGTGTAATTTAAAATTGTGTTTTAATTTTTTTATATTTTTTGAAGGATGTATTTTGTATATTATTAAAATATAACAATGAATTTTATATTATTTTTTTGAGAAATACAAATTTTAATTTTGCATGTATATAAATAACTTTTATATGAATTTTAATATAAAGATCAATTCCAATATAGAAATTAAAAATATATTTTACCCTTATTTTAATGTCTATTGTATTGACTGTTTTGATGTAAAACCTTTCATTTATTTCTAGAAATACTATGAATGTACCATTTTTCTTAATCTTCTTGAAGTTCAATGAACACTGCATAATTGACATTTTAAACATTTTCTAACCATTATTGTTGCAAGTGTTGATGGGTTTATCACGACACTGTCAAAACAAGCAAAATCAACTATTTAATAATCATTAATTCTTAGAAAATAATTTCATTAAATTGCATTAAATACTTATCTCATTGTGTTAGACAATCTCATCTTAAAGCAAAAGATAAAATAAAATATTAAAATGATAAAATTACACTTTTTAGTGCACAAACAAAAGGTAATAATAGTTTTTAATAAATTACATACTTTAATAAATTATCAATACATCCACACATAATATTAATTCATGAACACAAATCCACTTTAACCTCTATATTGTCTAAAAATACAAAGGCATTAATCTATATATTTCTCTATTGTTTTATGAATCAACTAATATATTATATTTTATAATCCCTAAATACTAACAACGAAATATAAATAATAGTTTAAAATGGCGTACGTAAGAAAATAAGAATAAATTTAAAGGATAATGATATTTAGACAACATTTTTTTGACAACATTTGAACATTGATTACGTATCAATATGTGATTGGTCGTAAATTACTCCATAATTAATAATAATAATCATAAACACTATTATAGAGTAATTTACGACTAATCACATATTGACACGTAATCAATGTTCAAATGTTGTCAAAAAAATGTTGTCTAAATATCATTATCCAAATTTAAACGTAATCGTACTTGTAAAAACAGAATTACATATTAATCAATTATTAATAAACCATAAATTAATAAGCTTTTTAATTCAATAACTACTCTATCTTAAGAAATAATATGAAATATTATTAAAATTAGGTCTCTATTATTGCATTGTAATTATGTTTTTAAGATTGTTTGGTCCTAAGCTTGAAATGACGATGAAGGACATGTGTACGGAATTTTTACATTTCCATATATTTTTTCTGCACTTTCTTAAATGTAAAACTTCTCACTTTATAATTAAAAATGACTTTTATTTTCAATCTGAAAGTTTATTTTTATAATTCGAAAATAATTTTTTTTTGCATAAATTTTTCAACTAGTTTGAAAATAATTTTTTCATAAAATAAAAGTTTCCAAATTGTGTAATTTGTTAATATTTCTTAGAAAGTTTTCTTGGATGTGAGCTAGGCTTCTGGCCCAATATACAATTGAAACCTTTTCTTCATACACCTCCATAGTTTCTAAAAGCACCCTATACTTTTTAAAATCATCATTTTATTCTTCATCAAGGTGACTTTGGAACTACTTGTTATGAAAATATTTCAGAAAAAAAAATTCTGAAATTTATAAAACATGATTTTAATAATATGATTTCCAAAACTTAATTTCTAAAACAGAATTTTTTAAACGCATAAAATACATTATGAAACAAGTTTTCAAAATTTAAAGACCAAGTTTGTGAAACATGAAGTGCTTTTCAAAATGAACTTTTAGAACAAAATTTTCAAAATATATGAAATAGATTATGAAACAAAATTTCTGAAACAAAATATACATAATACTTTCTAAAACTAGATTGTAAGAATTAAGTTTGTAACTAAAGTTACCGTTTTACTGCTTCTCTCCTTATTTATTGGAAAAAGTGCTTCCACTCTTTTACTATTTACACCAAGATATATCATCACAAGATATTTTGATTTTTTTTTAATTAGAGAAATGGTTGTTTTTAATATATTTTGAATTTTTTTAATTAGAGGAATGTATGATTCTAATAATTAAAAACAATATTTATGATAATAATTAAAATCATTATATTTGATATTATGTTATGTTTTGATTTATAGGGTTACATTACGATTTATCTGTTAGAAAAATATAAGATTCGAATAAATAAAAATAATATGATAATAATTAAAATTAATATATTTGATAGTATGCTATGATTTGATTTTTTTTAATATATTTTTATTAAAATTAATTTTTTTTATATTGGTCATTGTAATTAAGGATATGGTTATAATTTGTACTATAATATGTGTAAAATCATTTTTCTTATATTGTTCATTGTAATCAAGGGTAGGATTACAATTTGTATATAAGCACATATTTTGTCATGTAAAAAATAGGGAATAAATAAAAAATTTTACACCTTTAGGGGATCTAAAATAAAAACTTAGAAAATGAGGAAAGAGAGTAAGTAAATGAGTTGGGTGTAGGGAACAAAAAGTGACGTAGATATAGAAATATAAATATATGTATGCATACTTATGTTGCATTTTAACAGATAATTTAAGGACTAATTCATTTATTTGGAGAATTTAATTTTTTTTTAAATAAAATGACTTTTTTGAATGAGAAAATTAAAAGAAAAATGAAATTGAGTAATTTTAAAATGACTAAAATAATAAAATTTGAAATTCACTTAAAAAAGAAAAGAAGGAAATTGAAATTTCACAAGTTGTGAGGTTCCTTATTGATTAAGATAAAAAAAAGTTCACAAGTCCAAAAAGTCAACTCCTATAAACTTTCAGTTTAGGATGAGTCGTCCCGACATCTAGTTCGGGCTAAATCAACTCGATTATGAGCTCAAACCAATTTAAGTCGACTTTGAGTCTACTCAGTTTGACCTTCAGCTTGGACTTACCCGGCACAACCTTTTAGCCTAGGCTTACTCGAATCGACCTTTGATTCAACTCGACCTTTGACTAGTGCCAAATACTCTCAAACTTCATTCGAGGTTGACTCGTTTCGACTTAGCTTGACTTTCAGCAAAGGTCGACTTGTCTCACCCTTTGGTCAAATCGACTTAGCTTAACATTTTGCTTGAGTCAACTCGATTTGACCCTTCGACTACCAACTAGGCTTGACCTTCGGCCTAGACTGACATGGCTCGCCTTTTGAGTCCGAGTGACTTGGCACGACCTTCGACCCATGCTTATTCAACTCGACCTTTGGCCCATGCTGACTTGTCTTAAACTTCAACCAAGGTTGACTTGTCTTGTTCTTCAACCAGGATCAACTTGTCTCTACCTTCAGTTAGGGTTGACTTGTCTTTAACTTTGGTTGAGTTGACCTAACTTAACCTTTTGCCCGAGTTGACTTGGATCAATCATTTGAGTGAGGCAATTGTGCTTGACCTTAAACACAAATTGACATAGCTCAAACTTCAGTCTGGGTAATTCGGGTCGACTTTTAGCTCACCTTCGTCTTGTGTTGTCTTGTTCTAAACTTCGACTAGGATTGAATCATCTCAACCTTTGATTTGGGGTCTTGAGTTTCGATCAAGGCCAACTCATCTTAACCTTCGATCAAGATCGACTCATCTTGAACATTGGTCAGGATTGATTTGTCTCAACTTTCGGTCATGCCAACTTGACTAGACCTTCAATTTCAGTTAACTTTGCTAAGCCTGAGGCTCAACCTTTAACCTGGCCTACTTGGGTTGACCTTCAGTTTGTATCAGTTCTTCTCGACCTTCATCTTTATGTGACTGATGATGGTAAACTCATCTTGATTTTCGGTCAAGGCTAACTTGTTTCAACCTCTAGTCATGATAAACTTTTTTTACCTTCAATTATCAACTAGTCTTAACCTCTGGCTAAGATAAACTAGTCTTGACCTTTGGCTAAAGCCATCTCGACTTGACATATCACCTTAGTTGACTTGGCTTGACCCCTCAAATCAAACTAACTTAGCTTAACCTTTGACATTAAAGGTAGAGATGATTCAGCTTGGGATAAAGATGAGAGGAGGACTCAACCTTGTTTGAAGGTCTAAACTATAACGCCCCAATATCAGGATGTCATAAATTGTATTTAAAGTAAAATGTTTCAAAATTATCTTAATGCAAAAAACAATACTAATTAAAAATTTTGACATTTTAAACCCGTGGAATTAAAACCAAGTCCTAACTTTAACAAAAATATAATTCAATTACAAACTTCTGAAATTACTAAAATAACCAAGAAATAAAGTTAGTCCTTAGTCCATTTATATTATTTCTAAAATGCATAATTCAACTTTAAATAAACCAAAGTTGCTCCCCACTTTCGCATCTCTATCATATCTCTAGAGCATTTGCAACATCTTTGCTCCCTTACAATCAAGGATCATACGATCATCGTAAAATACACATAATCACAAACACAAAAAAATATGGGTAAGCTACCATAGCACAACCAATAACTATATAACATGTACATAACAAGTAAGCACAACTTAATAACATCATTCATCTACAATGCTACCCTTACCCACATAATCATTTCTATACCATGATCATCATAAACATCCACATATACTATATCGTGACTATACCATCCACGTTATTCTTATCAATATCATTTCCAAACACATCGTCAAATCACCATTACATGTACCTCCATCAAAACTAATTTTGGCTGCAAAACCAACGACAAGTGCACCGGTCGTAGCATAGTGAGTGATAAATATCGTTCTCTCCCAAGGGACTTGTGCAACATATGACAACTCTTCCTTCCATAACTCAATTAGACATCAAAGGGTACAAAAAACACAAGAAACCCATTTTGGTATTTTTATCAAATAGTTGGTGTGCAAGGAATTTAACATTATTTACAATTTGTTAAGACTAGAATTCATCCATTTCATTCTCATGCATTCACAAACATCTCTGTTAGACATATTATCTTATATTTATCTTTTATCTTTATCTTTTTTTTAGTTAGTTTGTTATTATTTCTTATTTGTATTTTAGGCTTAACCCATATTTCTTCTATTATAAATAGAGAACCTTATGTGTGTATTTAACACAAGGGAGATTAATCCCAAACAGCCTCCAAGGGCCTCTCCAATCTCTCTAGGCGAAAAATGAAGTGTAGGAGGAGAAGAATGCTCAAAATATCGCGAGATCCATGTTTAAATAACCCATTTTGACACATCAACGTCGTCACAGCTCAACGGTAGAAAGTGACGCTCAGCTCCAAAACCACTGGGAGCTCTCTGTAAGTGTGACGCTCAGTGCTGGAAAGTGGCACTCAGCCGACAGTTTTGACAACATTCTAAAATCTAAGTTCTTGTGCAATTCCAAAGGCGTCCAATATGTGTATTTGCTTCAAATTAATCTTTTATTGTCCCAAAACATGTTCTTTTGAGTTCTTGCTTGTTTTCCTCCACTAGAATTGCTTTCCATTCATTTATTTCATACACTTAAATAAAGAGATTAGAGGTAAAAACAAGTATATACTAAACAAAAAAAAAAAAAACTAGAAAGCACACTAAACTTAAGTATAAAATAAGGTAAAAGTTGTGAATGAGTTGATTTATTTACCAAAATATATACACAAAAACACGTGAAATCAACTGTTATCAACTAACCTCATCATGAATAACACCATGAGTCTCACAATACCATAACTCCATAGTGAAAAGAATAAATCACACTCTACCTCACAAACATATAGCCTCCCCTAAGTTTTGCTCAAGTAGTTCCGTCATCTGGCTAAGGTTTATCTCACCGTACTCTCTTTTCCTTTCTCTCAGTTTATAAATATCTATCTTTTTATGCTTCCTGTCTTTTTATTTCCAGTTCCATAAACTTAACAAAACAAAGGTTTTTCATAGACCCATATCTCCCTAAGATTTGAACTCACATCCATTCAATCCTAGACACACATCTTTACCAACAAACCAACACATTACATTGAGAATATTACATACATATCACAATTTAACAACCATAAAATAACATACGTTACACTTATATAAATAAAATAAATAAATAAGATAAAAAATTTATGTTCTAATCAAGACTTAAACACGTAAACACTTAGTTTATCAAAGAGCTTTAATCAAGTGAGTTGCACTGCACCTTATAAACTCATGCATATCTAATAAAACATACTCAAGTATTATTTTATAAACTCTACATTTTCTCGGGTCTTACATAAACAAGTTGGCTTGGGTCGAGGTTGAGATAAGTCAAAAGTAAAGTCGAACCAACCTAATCCAAGAATCGCGTCAAATATTTTTAAAATAATTTTTTTTAAAAAAGAATTAATTTGTTTTATCCAAAAACATAAAATTCAAGATATTTCAAATTACTAAAAGAAAATTATTTAAAAATGATAAAAAAAGTCAATTATAAGTAATTTAAATGCAATATATTTAATTTTTTGAAATTGTTAAAATTCTTTATCCAAATAGGTTGGGTGTAATATTTTTGATCTTAAATAGTTTATATTACCAACATATATGAGACCAATTATGCATTTTATTGAAAGACAAAGGCATCCTTTTAGAAAGTAAAATGTTTTATAAACATCAAAGTGGAACAACAAAACGTTTGGTGTAAGAGACCTAACTTTGGTATGTTTTGCAACAAAAACTTGTATTTTTTTAATTTGGTATATCTTGTTTTTTAGCTATTAAAAAAAGGTAAATGAAAAATAGATAGAATATTCGGAATCATGTGTCGATTTTGTTAAATATTATATTAGTTGCAATTTATTTTCATTAATCATGAATACAATCCATTTTTTTTTCCATCTCTAATCACGAAGGGGATTCGATCAACAAAATTTTCTAAATTACTCAATGGAAGTCCAGTTTCTTAGAATATATAGTTTATTGGAGTTGGAGAGAAATTTCGTTTCGATAATTTTATCTCACTCTGTATGTTTATATTACAGTAAATAAATAAATATTTTTTATAAATTAACATTAGTTTAAAAATATAATTATAAAAAAATTATGTTCATTATTTTTTTTTTAAATACCATAATGCATAAATTGAATTGAATTTATTGAGAAAGCTCATTGTTTGTTTGAAAGCATATTCAAAGAAAAATAAATGCTAACAAACGTCTTTCACAATATTTTTCAGAAACAAACGTTGATTAATTGAAGCTAATATTATTGATACAAAATATTCAGTTTGTTAATATCTAATTTCTCCTTCTATCTGTATTTTTCTTACATGATAGTCTACTAAACCTTTTGAATAAGATTACACATACCAAGAAAAATAATTGATTTGTTTGATATTTTTTTTTTACTTTTTTTAATTGTTATTAAAGGAATTAATTGTCTTATAAACTACAAACATTCTTTATTATTTTTAATGAAACAAGCAAAATTGAAATTGAAAATATATACAATGGTTTTGAAGAAATATTTTAGTAAAAAAAAATTGAAATTTGATTTCAAGAGAGTAACACTAATTAAATTGATTTAATGATCTAACAACTGATCATTATGAGATAGGTGAAACAAATATTTCATGCAAATAAAACTTGTCTGATGAATATAATAATTATTAACTTTGATTGAAGAAAAGCAGCACAACACACAAGATAATACATAACTCTCTCCATATATGTATGTTATATGTGAAGTGACCAGCGGGTGCCATATAAACACCTCAGCTACTTTCTAGACCAATAAAATAAAACACTGGCCTTTCAGAATCAGTTACAAGAATTGATCAATACCTATTATGACATTTTATGGTTCTTCCAGTGAGGTGAACAATAGTAGGTATACAAACTTTTTTTTTTACTGTTTTCTATCCTCATTGCAATAAGGTCTCTAGAATTGGCCTCCTTGGAAGGTCTGCCCAAATTGCCAATTGCCTGGTGCCACATTGTAGCTTGCCACAGTTCTGCCATCACTGGTTGTGACTTGAAAAGAAAGGGCTTGTCCATTCAGGTAGGAGTTGCTCTGCCAGTTTTGGCCCCAATTTCTTGACATGGATTGCCATCCAGTTTTTGACCCTTTGATGGACACTGAATGCACATCCCCAGCACCACCCACATTGGTGATCAAAACTAGGTTGAAGTAAGAGTGACCATTGATAGTGAACCTTATTCCTCCCTTCTTCACACAAGGAACCCTGCCATCATCACCCAAAATCATGAAGGTGTTTGAGTTTTTCATCAGCATCTGAGATTACTAGTTTTGTCTTTACTCACTTTATAAGCTTAAGAAATATGGTTAGCATAGATAAAGGTAATTATGTTATTCAAGTCTTTTCAATTTGACATGAAAGCTAGAAGTTGAGGTTTGTTAATGGCTACACCAATTTTCACATGTCCAGGAATAAGGGCCATTTACTAAAATTAGAACAAGTGTTATATATACCTTTATGTGACTTTTTAATGAGAGAGTAATTCGTTTTCAGCATTTAATAAATTCATAAATTAGGTAATATAGTTGTTAAGGAATTAAATGTGACCTTTAAGCTTGAAAGCATTGTCAAATTTATGGCTTCATTTACCTTCTGAATGCCACTGGGACAATTCCAGCTCTATATTCTGCAATTTGAAGGAAGGCAGGTTCGGCCATATCAAAGTGTTGCAAAGGTGGATTGCACCAACCACCATTGTTGTTTGGCAAAGATGGATTTGGGGGACAGAAGTTAGTAGCAGTGACGATAATAGAGCCAGGTTTGCACCATCTTGGGTCATCATCACATCTCATTTCATAGCAAGATCCACAGCTTAAGCCATTGTTGAACAAAGCAGTGCTTAGAGCCACAGTGTCTGTTCCATAACCCTGGCTATACAGATTTCCATACCCACATGCTCCACCTACATGTATAAAACATAAAGTATAAACCCCATCATCTCAACTTTCAATATAACAGTAATAATAGTAATTAAAAGAAGTTTCTTGATCATGTTAAAAAGAGTAGTGTTTCAAGGAATTTCACATAACTGAAATCTTTGTCATGTGACAACATTTTCAGGCTTTGAAACATGATGCTATAAACACTTGCACATTATAGTATTAGTTATGAATGTGTTGCTATTGCTAGTGTCGGCAAGAGTAAATGGTAACATGGCACATAAAAAAAGTGCTAAACAAGTAGCTTAAGTAAAAAACGGGCTTTGCTCAAAATACGTGTACAGTTTCACTATTCCAATATTCGGGTCCATGAAAAGAAATAGAATAGAGTGAAATGTAATAAAATGACATTAGATTTCAGTGTTTTTGGCTTTTTTAAAGTAAGATGCATGGTATAGAATTTGATGCAAAACTTTCATGCAACTTAAAAGTGTAAGATAAAACCACTTTTTTATTTTTTACTTTTATTTTATCATAGCAATGTCAGAACTTCATTTCATCTACTTGATTTCTTTTCATTCATTTTATTCCATTCTCTTTAGCATTTGAAATCAAAACAGCAAATATGCATGAACATCCATACTATTAGATAATTATTGAGAAAAGTAAATAATTGTAGACAAAATATATGGTATGATGTCACAAAAAGAGAAAAAAGATAAATACAAATATGAAGAAGTATTTACATACTTGAGTTGTGAAATAATATTACTCTGAAAAACTAATCCATAAAGGAAAAGAAAAAAGGTAAAGAAATGAAAGGCTAAACTCACCCATTGTGCCAGAAGCATCACCCCCACCATAGAAAGTGGCATGACCACCCTGCCAACCACCATAGTCAGCAGTAACACTATGGAGATTGATGTTAAGAAAGAGAAAAGCAATGAGAGTGAGAAGAGCCATGATTGTGAGCTTATGATAAGGCCTAAACAGGGGAGCAAAACAGAGGAATGTGCAGTTTCTTTTGCTATGCTGTGAGGTCAAGAGCTTCAAGGGGGGCCTCTATTTATAAGTAACATCTTTTTACTTTTTTTCTTTTCTCTTATTACTAACTTCCACAAAAGTGTTATTTTTCCCGAAAGCCACTGAACAAGTGACAAATGAAGTGCACATGCGCTGGTTCTGGTTGGGGTTCCCAACCGCTAATATTGTGGGCCACACCTCTGCACATGCAACCCCAACTATCTTTTCTTCCCAACTTTATAGACCAATAATATTTTTCTGTGGCCAATAGTATAGTCAGCATTTCTCCCTTTTTTTCCCTTAGCAGCACACATTTTAAGTCATTCTTTCTTACAATTTTTATGACTTGTTCAAATCTAGAAAATACAACCAGAACTTATTAAATTTTAACTGATAACAAATTATATATTTGACAGAGTATGTTGCTGAGCAATTTCTTTTGCCTTTTATGTAATGGATAAATGGATAAGAGCTGAAGTATGAACAGCTCTTGCATGGTGTGAAGAGTTCCAATGATAAAAGAGTTGCACTTTGAATTGAAATGTGTAGGGTCTTGAGAAATGATGAACAGTATCTTTGCACATGGAGAAGTATCTGTATAACTGGGCAAAATCAAAAGTAGAAGCTACTTAGTACATTTGTATGGTGCAGCTCCCCTTTTCCAATATTCAAGGGGATAGTATAGTATCTTCTCTGTGCTTCAGAATGTGCCACATAAGAATGATTTCAAGGGCCTGGTCATTTTATTTTATTTTTTACCTTATTTTATTGATGCATTTAGTATTTTCAGTTCTTGAATATGATATAGAGTTGGTTGATACTTTAATAGAAACAGCCTTGCTTACAGTTGGACAAACTGTGCATGGTAACTGGTGTGCTTTCACAGATACAAATGCAAGTTAACTACTTGACCCTTCCCTCTGAGTGTTTTTTAATTACATTGAAGAAGGAGCTTCTATTTGGTGGAAGATCATGTCCAAATTAGGTGCTGCATATATTACACTCACTAATTGATATGGTGTTTTTGACACACAAAACATGTGGACAAAACCATTATGTGGAGTCTTACAGGTATTTCTTGAAAAAAGTTGTCATATATGTGTGTAAATACATCATAAGAATTTACTGAATTTAAGAGGACAAAAGAAGAAGGGTAGTTAAAAGTGATAAATGACACTAATAGCTATTTTAGCAACCACATTATGTTCTGAAAGTTAATGTTGCTGTTTCCTTTTCTCCCTTCATGGGGACAAAAGTTTAATAGTTAACAAAATTAACATTAATATATGCTTTCAGATGAGGAAAATTGAATTTAGACTCTTTCAAAATTTTATCATTATATTGTGAGCAGGTAATCTTGATCTTGTTTCACAAGTGTGCAAGCATCGTATCTCGTGTCAGTGATTTCTTAATGAGAGAAAACTAAATTAACATAGGAATCAAGAGATCAAGAATATTTAAGGATCTTGATTCTTGTCATTCATCCTCAATAATGTTTTTTTTTTTCTTTTTGTGTTTATGTTTTGGTTATTTTCTTAGAGGGTTCATAGTAAAGTGATGAATCAAATGTATAATTTGACACATGGGATGAGACAGACATTGTGGATATGTTCTGCTGACTTTTTGTGGGTGCTTGATCACATACAATGCAATGGTCAGAAAACTAGTATAGACTATTGAGTATAAGGTTAATATATACTTGAAAACATACATTACCAATGCAATATTGATTCAAACCAAACCAAAATAACATGGTATTTTTAATATCAGTCTCATCATCTGTTTTTCTTATTTTATATTCTTTTTAAATATAGCTTAACAAATGTTTCTTCTCTTCTGTGGAAGATTCACATTCAATGTCTGTGAGTAGGAGTGTTTGAGTTTAGAAAAATAAAAGATTCTACATGGGAAAGTATGTTCATCCATGAACTTTGAATGCTATCATTGGTGCATGTGTGCTTATTTTGTTCTTATTCAATCATAACACATTCAAGGTGCATAGACACTAAAGGTGTATTGTAGAATTTCTTAGAAACATACTTCAAAAGAATACAAGCTTATCAATAGAAAAACTGTCCTTTTTTCATTATTTATCAGTTTTCAACACAATCTGTTTTTTTTTTTTTTCCTTTACTCTCTTTTCTGCAATTTTCTTTCACCCTGTAAAGCACATATACACATTATATTAAAACTAGCTTGTGCTTCTGTTGGGTTTAACCAAAATTTTCAAGTTGCTTAAATCAAAACATTATTTTGACCTGACAAAAAAGAAATGACACAAACAAAAGATAAAATAAATGATTCAAAAGATGGAATTTTGTTGCCTTAGTGTTAAAAAGCTAGTAGACATCCAAATCCATAACCTTATATATAAGTTAACTGTTGCCGTTCAAAGGCATCTTCTTCAATTATTAGTTAGGTAGTTCAGTTAATTATATTCTACAGGACATTTTGAGTTAATAATAGGATCATTCCAAGCTACTTCCTATGTATTCACACCATGTAACTATTCACCTAAATACAAAAATAATTCATAACATATAATAAATGACCGACAAAGTACCAGTGGGTAATTTTTCTCAAACAAACTATGATTAGAAATTTCCTCTGAGAATACAAAACATGTGTATCTCAAAAGGGTTATTTTTTTCCTTTTTGTTTGATCTATTTATTCGGTTATTTTATTGGTTAAACTGTGCTATTCTGTTCATAACTAAAATAAGCTACTAATAGTAGTTAGCATGACTTACCTAATAATGAGGTAACCATTTTGTAAACCATGTTGATTATCACCAAAGTCTCAAACTTTCAACTGCTACAAAATTTATTATAAATATGGGAGCAGGATCACATGATATATTTGAAAATAAAGTATAATGCATAATTCTTTCTTGCTTGCTCTAAATGACATTGACAATGACAGTGCAATAGCTATTATTACACAAAATGCTTTGGAGACTGTCATATTTCCTTTCAAATCAAATAAAAGAGAAAATAGCTTATGACCGACTATGTGAGAACCCTTTTACATATTTGTCTATTCATTTTCATATCATTTTCTAGGTAACAACTTTCCTTTTGACAATGACAGAAGAGAAGTGAATTAATCTCACATGGATGCTTACACTCATCAACAATGCAAGTAGCAAAAGTCTATTCATCTCGTGCTTCTTCTTTTTTTCCTTTTCTTTTTCTTTTAATGACCTTCTCAATTGCAGAAATCAGTAAAGAAAGTATAATTAGAAACCAAACTCCCTTCATGTGAACCTACAAGCTAATTCTGCAGAATTTTGGACGTTCCCATAAAGTTTTCTCAATTTTGTTATAACAATTACGACATTATAAAAACTAGGTGATGTTCTACTTATTCAGTAAATGAATCAAATAAAAAAGGTCCTCTTCAACTTCTATCTCATAAATCCAAGTGATTAATCAATTAAGGCTCCAGTTTCTTTTAAATGAACTGGTCAAAACAAAAAAGTGACTTCAGTTTCTTTTCCATTCTTTACAATCATAGTGGAGTGATCCATGCTTGTTATCAATGAGATTTCTGGTATTGTTGTTGTTACATACATAAAGATTCTTAATCACATAAGAAAATATAATGTTGTTGTTACATACATAAAGATCAAATCTCCTAAAATCTCATAAAAAACCATAATTTCAGAAGAAACCGTGTTGGTGTTTTAGTTCTTTTATTGTTCTATACTTTTGGTTTCTAAATTCCTTTTAGACCCTTTGTCAATTAAATTTTCATGTCACCATTTTCTGGCTTATAATCATTAATAGCCTCTAAAATATTATACTTTATGTGACAGAACAGATAGAGATTAGTTTGTCATGTTGTTATTATAAGTCTAACTTAGAATAGATTGGGAAGAAACCATGCTAATTGTGACTTTTATTCCTAGCTAACCATATAAAGTAGAGAAAGAAAATGCCACAGTAGCTGATGAAATTATACTCGACCCTACCATGTTAGGGGCACATGCAAGCTTCGGTTGAGCTTTCTCTTAAATCTTAATCCCTGTCTTTCTTTATCATTTTTCCCTTTTTTTTTCTTATCTTCTTCTAAGATTTTATGTACCAATCAATCATATACCATCATAAATTAATGACTAGTACATATGTAAATGAACTTGAGAAAGAATCTTTCCTAACATAACTTTGGAGTCTAAGTAATATTTTATCTTAACCACCATTAGATTCTCTAGTTTCTAGGAGAGCTTTTTGCAAATCATTCAGGAAGATTACTATATTAATCCTCTATCTGAAACTTATTAACACTTGAACTAGACTTATGAGTTAGAATAATACTAACTTTTTTCCCTTTCAAAAAACCAATTTTGTCACACTCCCAAAGGAATCTACCCTCTTTAATAGGTTTGGATCTTGTTTGAGACCTTCCCTAAGGAGTACATAGGCGTAAAAGTACTTGAAAAGGCATGGAGCTTACCATAAAATCACATGCCTATCAGTATATGAAATGAACCTTCTATGATGATTCAATGCAAATTCTTAGTCCTAGTGTAAGGCATAGAAATGGACAATTTTGAGACATAAAGGGGAATTTCCACAAGAGAAAGTTCAAAAAAATGAATGTAAAAGATAACCAACATGGCTAATTCAGTAACCAAACAAGTGATGAAACAGGAAAGTTTTGAAAAGGAAAGTGATGAGTATAAGATATAGCAGATTTGTTTGGTTTCTGCTGTTGGTTTAGGGACCAATGAAAGTTCCCTTCACAAGGGATTGTCCAATTGATTTGGTCCCAAAGGAACTTGTGGATGACCTTATGAAGGACAGTTGAATTATGAACACACATAAGGATCCAAAATGGCCACTTGTACAAAGGGTAGGGGTCTCAGGAAACTCAAAATCTGTATACATTTTAACCTTATGAAAATTGTAGCAATAATATGTGGGTCATAGTCAAGCCATTGGTGAAGTTTAACAAAAAAACTTAAAAGTATATAACATTTTTTTTTCACCATATGTTTGTCCTTTCAAAATATATTAATCTGACATTGATTTTGATGCTTTAAAATATGTTAAAAAGATTTTTAAAATACTAGCTAACATATGTTAATACTCAGCTGACAACAACAGAAAAAAGAAAATTTAATAAAAAAGTTAGACAGACTCCTATTAATTCCTGTTTGTCAAGTTTTATTATATAGTTTTAATGTTTTAAAATATATTAATTTTTTTAAAGTACTAACATCATTTATTAATACTCAACCAACAACATCATCAAAAAAATTTAGTAAAAAATCTGGAATTAATTCTTGCCAAATTTCTGTTAAACATGATTGGTTCAAATTTATCAAATAAACATAACAAATCAAAGAATTGTTTTCCTTTAAGGAAACCTCAACGGTGACAAAAATATATACCAATTGTAAGATATAGCAAGGTAGCATTGAATGTGCTTAGTTTGAGAAAATAATATCTTAATATTGTTATCTTTTTTTAATCAATCAATAAAAATAAATAAACTAATATTAAGGTAATGCACTCTTGTAATTATTATTAAAAATATACAAACATCTTTAATTTAATATATTCACACTCTTGTAATTTAATATATACAAAATTTATTCATTTGAAATGGTCCTTCTCAAAAAAGTACAGCAATATTTTTTTCAAGTCATTAATGAATTATACCATGTGACAAATGTGAGGTATAAATTGGTTATAAATTACATAGAAATATAAAAAACAAAACCATTGTGCATTCAACCTAGACATGACAACAGGTCGAGTTCGGCACAGATAATGTCTACTAGCAATCCGACCTATCAGATAAAATGTATCCACTATTCGATCTACTATTTGCGTGGATACTCGTTTAAAAAATATTCGCGTATATTTTAAAACCTGCGGATACCCAGATACCCACAAAAAATAAAAAAAAAATATTTATACAATTTTAAAAAAATTAAATAAAATTACAAATATATATATATATATATAATTAAATATAAATTAAAATTTAATTTTAATTAAATTTAACTTAATAAAATATAATTTAATTTTATTTTCAATTTAATTTAATTTTATTTTTAGTTAAATTTAATTAAAAATTTAATTAAAAATTTATATAAATTATTATTTTTTTTTATTTTTTGGGTAACGAGTACCCGCAGATTTACCTATACCTGACCCGTTTAAAAATGAATATTAAAATACCCACCATCCGTTATCTGAAAATAGTAAATATTCGCATAATAACTATGCGGATTTTATTGGTGTCAATTATTTTTCATCCTACTTCAATCCTATAAAAGACTATTTCAAATCAAAGTATAAGTAAGCATTCAAATTAAGCATATATCAAAGTTCTTGAAAATATCAAAGTTTTACTAATTTAGTATTTATTTTAGGCTAAACTAACTTTCAAATTGTTCATAAATATGTGTACTTTTAATTGAGTTTTATTAAAAAAAATTATATTCATAATTTTTATATTTTTAAATTAAGTTCGTGATATTTAATGTTTTTATTATTTGAATTACATGACTATTACATTGTCTGATATATTATTTTTTTTTAATTTTTAATTCAAATTTTTGTAATTAATATAAACTAATATTAAAATAATAAAAAATTATTTATTATTTTATGTTAATCATAAAACTTAAAAAATAAACAAGTAAACTATAAGATAACACATAGGTCACTTTATCTAATTAATAAACAAACTAATCAACTTAATTTTAATTAAAAAATATAAAATTTTAAATAATCGTAAACAAAACAAATTTATTAGAAACAATGTATAAGTTTATGAAAGACTTAAAGTTTAATTAAACACATGATTAAATATATTTATGAGGATTACAAGATCGTTACATGATATTTTTAAGAAGTTAATATTTATTTTCCAGAAAAGTAAAACATACTGTGCAACAATTATTTACATTTTATGTAAAATAATAGATGTTGTTGTGAATGGTTGGTAAGTAAGACAATTATCTAACTCATTAAGTTTGTGAAGCTACCCATCAATTTCAATCATCAATTGGACTGCAGAGTTTTTCCATTTGTCGCATTGGATAAGAATCTGTGGAGAATTGAGTTCATATTTTGTTAACATTGTTTTCGTATTAAAGACTGGATAGAGATTATTTTTAAGTAACATCTCACAATTCAAAACAATTATCGATTGAGAAAAGGAAAAACATTATCTCCTTGTCCTTTTCATAGATTTTTAGACAAGAGAAAATATGTATTGAATAACTTAATCAAGATTCAAATATTATTATTAACCATATTACATCATTCTTTCCTGAAGGAAACTTAAACAGTGTCGAAAATCTTAAATTTACTAATAAAAGAAATTACTTATATTATTTAGGTTTAAACCTCTTTTTGGTCTCTAAATTATGAGCGGATGTTCAGTTTAGTTCTCGCTTTTAAAAATGTAAATTTTTTGTTTCTAATTTATAAAAAATGTATCAAATAAATCCTTTTTTGATGTTCATAGTCAAAGTACAAAGAGCAATCTAATAAAAGAAATTACTTATATTATTTAATGAGCTAGTTTTTAATATTTATCTTAAAATAATGTCAGAGTCTCTTATAATACAATTTATATGGAAACAAACCTCATCTAGTTTAAATAAACTATATTGTGAATTATTTAAATAACATGTTCTAAAAGTTTTTTTTTTTTTAATTTATAATGACTTTATCTATAAATTAGAGCTTTAATATATGACTTAATTTCAGCTTATAAAATTTATTTTGTTTTTTAAGACAACATAAAATCTATCTCATATATTTCCCAATATCTTTTAATCATAAAAATTGATTTTTATAGTTGGATGTCACGTTAGCATCTTCTAACAAAGACATTAATTTTTTAGCATTAATATATCCAATTGATCATAAATACAAAGCAACAAAATATAAACATAAATAAGGAGAAAAGTTATATACTAAATCAGGACCTTATACAAACCCCAAAACATCATTCACGATTCTAGCCAAACACTTAGTAATCTCACTTAATTACACATTAAAAATAAGGCAACGAAATCAAAATACTAGTGTTCCCACGAACTGGAACCATTTATGGTCAGATAATAACGAATAGTGCTCGGATATTACGTGATCTTTATATGTGTCTGTTTAGTATTATGCATGTTTGGATCATTGAAAAAACAGTAAACTGATTAGAATCCAGTTTACTGTTCTCAAACAGTTAACTGATTGAGAACACTAAACATTGCAACTGACTATTAACCCATTACAGCAGTAACCAATCACGTAAGAACCCAACGTCCAGCGAAAATAAATTCCACACATTACAAACCTGAAACCACAGCCAAGGCAATAATGTGTAGGCAGAGGCAATTTCTAACTACTACCCATACGTAAAGCAATGCTCGAAGAAAATGAATCTCGGATGTCAGAAAACTTATCTCAGACATCATAGTTCTTGCCTGTGCCTGAAAAGCAACAAAGGCTAGCAGTAGTAGGATACGTTACAAGCAATTGAATGACAATATTTAGATTATGTACTAATCCAAAATGGAAAAATTTTGAAAACGGAAAGATATAAATTTATCGGCCCAAAAATGCAACACGATCCTTTTGAACTGCCTGCGTTAGGTTCGTATCAAAGAGCTCACAACGTATAGGCATCTCCATCTCATAGAACGGATTTTTCAAAACGTAGTCCGTGTACAATTCATAGACAAATTTCAGTAAATTTTCCATGTGTTGAGCTCCAGGCTCACACACCACAAAAAACTTTGTCCCTGCAAGGAGAAGAAACATTTTTTGTAAATACCAATATTATGAAGAAATAAAAGTGAGAAATCTTGCATGCTTATTTTTGCCAGTGACATTTAACCGAATATAGAACTGCTAAGCAATAAAAACACAGCTCCATTAAAAAAAAACAAGTGCAAAACATAAATACTAAAGTAGGGTAAGGAAACAGCTAAACAACAGCCAAATATCTAGAACAATGTCTACTCACAAGAATTCAAGTTCATTGATCCAAATCCGAAGATGCAGGTGTGACCCACAGGAATCGAAAATGGAGTAATGGGTGTTTATTAGCACAAAAATAACAGTGCTGAGAAAAACCAAATACAGTCAATATACCGGGTCCTGTCACCAAAAAGTTATATTTGTTGCTACAATAACCCAACCTGCCTTCCAACTTAACGATTCTGTTTTTTTACTCCAAAAATCAGGTGCTCGAGAAAATAATTCACTTCTGTTTGCAACATAAATAGCATTGTCAAAGTGTCAAAGTATTAAGTGGATTTCGCCTTATAATGGGGTTCATTAATAATGAGGTTTACGAACAACTATCTAGAGCTTCAGATATACTCAAACCACAACAACCTGCAAGGCCTTAAAGGCGTGCATGAAAAAGAAAAAAAGGTGCAAGCTACCAGACAAACTAATCATTTTATTTACCGAGTAAATTGCAAAGCTAATGCAATAATGGTTAAAGACTAATTACCTGTCAGCGACTGAAAGCAATGAAGATCAAACGTATCTGCTTGGAGAAGTTCAATTCCAAAACAGCCTAATACAGGTGATAACTGCTGAGAGATAGCATGCATTGAGTGCCATAAACTTGCCACCCGCAAGCTGTCATTGGTATCCATTCGTCCAGCAGACCCATAATCCTAAACGCAAAAGAATTAACGTAATTTTGATAGATTCTATGTAAAAAGAAAAGCTTAACTAAAATTCTAACTAAAAGATTGAAATTGATTTTTTAAAACAAAAGGTCGAAAGAAAACTAAGCTATTATCACTAACCATCTTCCCAGCAAGTCCATATCCAAATTAGTAAGATTCAGCATACTTAAACATACTGACTATACTAGATTCTAAGAAAGAAACAAAACTCCAAATATCAGACATATGTACCGAGGAACCAGCGGAATGAAATGTAAAAGGTATCTTGGTCATTTCATAAACAGAATTTAGAGGCTAAAGCTCAATATACAAGTTGATCAGACATACGAGACTTAATTAACAATGCAAAAGAAACCATGATAAGGTACTTAAGATTAAAAACAGAGAAATATATTATTGGAAGGCTTTAAGGACCCTTCTCATGTCTATTTCTATTGATGAAGAGCTGATACAATAGGAAGATAAAAGATCAAGGGACTGTCCTAGACTTCTAGACACAGAACTAGGTACAATAAGAAGAAATGACCCAACATACTACTCCCTACTTTAGTCCTACTGATTACACTAACATAACTTAATAATTATTCCCGGTTAAAATTTTAGCTTTCTGTCACTTTAGAAAAAAAAAAAAAAAAAAAAAAAAAAAAAAAAACCTGTAACAACAATAAATAAGCTTTCTGCCATCAATATCAAGGGAATACACAATAAATCTGTTAGAAACCCAAGATAAATAATTTGAAGTTTGAATTAGTGAGCAACAGAAAGTAAAGACAACCATACCTTATAATAGATCAATCCACCAGACTTATTGATGATGTAAAGACTGTAAATTGCAGCCATTCCAAAAACTTTTCCAGAATCTGAAACGAAGATGATAACAGAATTTAACAGCGAACTTCTCAAAACTAATCTCTTGTATTCACCACAACCATAGTCTCCGATTTTCAGCACCAGTAACAAACTAACATTATCGTGAACACTAAATGAAAATAATTGATAATAAATAATGAAAACAATTATCATCATCCAAATGCTCCTAGAGAACAGTCAAAGACATTCAGCAAACAATACCATTACATTTACAAGTACCACAGCAAAAATTGAGAACCCCAACTTTTTACTTCTTTCGAAAGAAAAAATTTTCATCGGACAAACGAAGCATGAATGCGATGAGGACGGGACGCGGCGTCCAGAACAAAATCCAGTACTGTACCAAAATTCATATATCGACATTCATTTAGCAGTCAAATCCAGAACATAATTTCAACACAACACAGAACCAGATCCAGAAATATCTCATCATCTGAAAACCCTTGAGAGAAGAAAAAAATCATACCTTAAAGGAAGAAAACCTGAAAACCTAACAAAGGGGAAGGACAGGAGTGTCAACGTCGTCAGCGTGAGGCGCCTTGCCTTTGCCTCGCCGTCGCCGTCGTGAACTCGACAGAGGAGATCAGATGAGCTTGCGGCGGCGGGAAGAGAGATTGCAGATGAGATTCGTTTCTCGTGAGTGAGTAGGTTGCCGGTTGCCGGTCGCCGCTGCGCCGCGAGCTCGAGGGGGGAGGCGATTCGTTCCTGTGGTTGGGTTGTGTTTGCTGCAATGCCTTCTTGTTTTCAGTTTCAGAGAGAGTGAGGTGTCACGGGTTACGGGTTATTCGAGAAGCCTAATCGGGCTGAAATGCCCGACCCGCGTAACATCGTTGTTTTTAATTGGCTTAATTGTTATTTTGGTCCCTATTTTTGTTTAGTTTGTTCATTTTGGTCCTCATTTTTTTTTGTTCAATTTGGTCCTAAAGGTTGTAAAATCTGTTCAATTTGGTCCTTTTTTTGAAACGGCGTCTAAATACTTAACGACAAACAGTACACCTGTACACTGTAGTGACGATTTGGAATTAGGGGTTTTTTTATTGCAAATACTCCCAAATTGAAGCAATGTTGAAAAGTGCAGACTTTGAAATTAGGGTTTTCAAATTAGACTTTGAAAAGTGCAGGGTTCCAGAGCTTAACCAATCTTCATCCCATTCTTGGTGGTTGGCTAGCAATGTCTCATTTGCAATCTTCTTCTTCTTGTTGCCATGGCATGAGCCGTCGAAATTGTCATTCCTCACATGGTGGGGGTTCAATGGGATTAGGGATAATTCCCATTTGCAATTGTGGTGAGAGGACAGTAGTAAAAATGGCTAGAACTTCAAAGAATGCTGGAAGATATTTTTGGAGTTGTCGTAACTACAAGGTGATGTGAATAAAAACATTTGTAATTAAACCCTATTTTGTTTATGTGATGATAATTAACACTGTCTTTGATGAATAACAGAGTGGAGCTGGAAATGTGACTTGGTGTAACTATTTCAAGTGGTGTAATGAAGAAGAAGTTGATGAAAATGATGTTATCATTGATAGGAAAAGGAGTAAGATCTGTGATATGGAGAAGACAATGAAAGCTTTGAAGAGAAGGATGAAGTTATTAGTATCAGTGATATGTGTTCTTATTGTAGTGATCATAGTTATGTTGTGTGTGTTATTAGGTTGATGTGTTCGAAGTGGGTTTTTAGATTGTCGTGTTCTTTGTTTCTTTAGGTGATTTCTTGGCTTTTGAGATTGACGTGTTCTGTGTGTCTTTAGGTGATCCCAAATGTGGCTTACTTTAGTGTTTTCAATGTTGAGGTTGTAACAGATCAGTGAATGAAATATGTATTCTATTAGTGTTTAATTGTTCAAATTAGTCCTCTTTTTAGTTAAAAATATGCCAATGTAGTCCCTTTGATAATGATTGATGTGTCCGTAATTGGTGATGGTTATAATCAATATGAATACCCTGTGTACATCAAAACATTAAAACAATAGTATGTTTTCACAATGAAAACAGATGGATTAACAATAATCATAAGAACAATATCTTGGGTACATCAAAACATCAAGTACATCAAAACATCAAGTACATCATTGTGTATCAAAACAGATAAAGTTACTACTATAAAGTTCTTCAAAACATTATAAACTCTAATTTGGTATCCAGAAACTCTGAACATTAAAAACTCTAATTTGGTCTCCTTCTGATTGGTAACTTGCCCCTTCTGACTGGCTCAATTGGTTGTTCTGTGGATTCCTGTGTTGGTTGGGGTGGTTCATCACATGGTTCTGTCCTTTCTTGACTTGGTTCTTCAGAAGGTTGTGGACGTAAGGGGCATTGATTTCTGTTATGGCCAACAATACGACATATGCTGCATTTTTTCTGGTGGCCACCTTTGCTCATCTGCGTTTCATCCCTTCTTAGTTCCTAACTCTCCAACCTTCTCTTTTTCTTGGGTCTGCCAGGTAACTTTCTTCTGAATGGTGGGAGGACGTCTGGGTAGGATGTTCTTTCCCAAAGAAGGTGCCCATTCACTGGAAATATGATAGACGCATAGGTTTCATCATACGTTGACCTTCTGAACCAAATGGGGACAAAGTCTTCTGGATTTAGATTTAAGAATGTCATTGTTGCAATTGCATGGCAGCAAGGGATGCCACTAACGACCCATTTCCTGCAGGTACAGTCTTGAGTGTCGAGGTTCACAGCATACTTGTTTGTAACCATTGCAAAATGCCTTACTTCAAACAATTTCTCTCCACACCAACTGCCATCAAATAATAGAACAATCATTCTAAATATCAACTGATGAATAACAACATTGTAATCACAGAGATGACTTAATTCCATGTAGAGAAAGAAGTGCTTACCTAGGGATCCAATTCTTACATAATCTTGATTCTTTTGCAAGCCTCTTTTTAATCTTGGTGCAAATCTGAAAGTCCATATTTGCCATCTTGATTTTGTTCGTTGCCCATTTTTTCATGATGTAAACTCTAATTTCCTCTAGCATGGTTATAATGGGCTTTCCTCGAGCATCAACAATAACACTATTAAAAGTTTCACTCATGTTATTTACTAATGTATCACATACAGCTCAACCTGTAAATCTAGATCTAGACTAATACCTATTACAACGAATAATGAATGGTTAGGAAGGACACAGTACATTACAGGAGCAATAACAAAATTTAGTAAGGTAAAAGGAATACCTTGGGGGAAGAGTAATGAGGTGTTTGTAAGCCTCTACATTCACATCTTTCATTTTTAACATTTCTCTTTCCCAAGCTTCGGGGTAGTAACTAGTAGTAGCCTTCCACATCAGATTCTTCAATGTTTGCCCTCTAAACTTTTTCCTGAAATTTGCATATAGGTGTCTCATGCAAAATCTTTGCTCAGCCCCAGGTAAAAGTTCAGCCATTGTTTCTTTTAAACCCTGTACTCATAANCAAAACCGAGGACCAAAATGAACATTATAAACAAAAACGAGGACCAAAATGAACATTTTAAACCGAAATCAGGACCAAAATGAACAAACTGTACTTAAATTATACAATTGAACATGAGGGAAACAGAATTACCTTCTGTTGGTCAGACATAAAGGTGCATGAATTACAAACTTCTGAACCTCCAAGGTCTTCAATCAACAAGTCCAAAAACCACGTCCAAGTTTATTTGTTTTCTACCTCCACAATTGCATAAGCTATAGGTAACATCTGTTTATTGGGATCCCTACCAACAGCGGTTAATATCTCCCCCTTGTACTTTCCTTTAAGAAAACATCCATCCAAACCAATAAATGGCCTACAAGAGGCAAAGCTATTCTTGCAAGCTTTTAAACAAACATAGAACCTCTGAAATATGGTCTCACCATTTTCACTGTCTGCCTTTAATATCACTGTTGATCCAGGATTAGATTTCAATAATTCATGAGCATAATCATATATTCTCGTGAACTGTTTCTGAAATGAACCTTCAACATTGCATGCAGCCATTATTTTTGCCCTGCGAGCTTTGGATATTGAGACATTAGTATTCCATTTCCTCAAAGCTTTTGATCTTATTTCATTTATTTTCAAATTTGGATTTTCTTGTAGTGAGGTATCCAACGTCTCACTCAACCATTTAGCATTCATCATCTTCACATTAAACTGCATACTGCAAGAATGCCTATCCACAATCTTTCTCAATTGCCATGTTCTATAGCCTTCTACATAACCACAATAAGCCATTCATTCACATTTTTTTTGGGCACCCAAGCATGTCACTCGTACCCTTTTGCTGTCATTTTTAACAAACTTTAAATTCCTCCCAGAATGGACCGCATAACTTCTAATAGCCTCCATGAAGTCATTTTTATCACTAAACTTTGTACCAACTTCCCANTTGTAGTCTTCCATATTTGTTGGCTTAACAAACGTCCCAAATGGACCACAAGTTCCATCATCATCACCTCCATCCTCATTTCCACTTTGTTCTGGACTGTCCAAATATTCACTGTCCCACTCATCATCAGACAACCCTCTATCTTTTGGGTTTGTTTGCCTATGTTCACTCTCATTTTCACAAACTTCTACTGGCACAGAACCTTGTACAA